>NW_007246067.1:347801-367395 GCF_000164805.1 Carlito syrichta
GAGGCTGCAGTGGCCGGGAGCGGCCACTGCACTCCAGTCTGGGCTGCAGAGTGAGACTCCAACTCAAAAAAAAATAAAAATAAAAAATTCAAAAAAATAACCTCTTGAGCTCCCATAACATAGCCACTCCTTCAGCTCTGAATTCAGGGACGCCCCCACCCTCCCCCGCTCCAGCCTATCCTACCTCCACCAACTACTCAAAGACCCGCCTATTCATCCTGAGCCCCACTGCTCTGCGTAGCTAGCTCCTATCAGCCCAGTCCTACGAGTTGAGGAGATGCTCTTTTAATGGGGTTCTGAAGGAGCCCAGGACCTCATGGACACTCTCTCCTCCAGTCAGGCTGGCTTCCCTGTTCTCTTCTCCCCACTACTGGGGGCCAGTTCTCTGCCCTCTTACTCTCCTCCTGGGCTCCTGCCATTCACACCAGTGCTTGGAGCTGTCCTCCCCCACCAGCTTTTAGGTGGGACACAGGCCTCTACCCTACTTCGTCATCCCTAAATATGAACACTTAAGGACTGCATGCTAATCATTCCTGGAAAACAGAATAACAAACTCTAGAGATTCCAGAACTGTACAAGGTTCCTGGTCTGCAGTCCCTGATCTTCGTTTTTCCATCACGAAGTGAAGACCCAAGGGGCTGTTCTTGACCTAAGCCTGTGATTGGTTTTGCTGTTCTAGACTAATTTTTAAAATTAGCTGCCAGCATTTAGAAAATGAGAGATTTTATATTTAAAATAGGAAATTTGGACTTCTCTTGAAATATTGCCAGCTCTGGGCTCCCTGGGCCCACATTCCCACATAACAATGATTGGCAGAAGTGTCATTCTCTTTGGAAATGGAATGTGTCACTCCCATGTCTCGCCAGCACTAAGGCTGTCACTGGTCACTTACCCATTCACTCAAATTGCTCCGACATAGGTCTTCTCCCAGGCTCTTGAAAGCATTTGAGCTCATAACCCCTGTCCTGGAGTCCCAGAGCAGTGTTCCCACCCATCCCTATAGGAGAGTGACTTGAATTAAACCAGGCATCTCCAGCTGCCAGGGTAGAGACCCATGCACAGGAGAGGACAAACTTCAACCCAAAACGAAGAAGGAAGTGTTCACAATTAGCAAGGTTTGTAGTTTTCTGGAAAGCTCTCAGAGAGCCCCTCTGATGAGCAACTGAGGGAGCATTTTGGAAATACAAGCCAAGACGCTGGGACAAGATGCCTTGTGAGGAAGGGGGTTCTCGGTGGAGATTTCTGGGACCTTGAAATGTTGGCTGCTATAAGACAAATAGTCCAGGAGATGGAGGTGGGGGAGACACCAGCAAGGTAGAAGCACTCAAGGGTGCCCCACAGAGCAGGGAAAACCCCCTCTGGGTCTCAAATAGCAGATACTTTCTATTTGATCATAGCGTAGACCAAGAAAGGTTTGATTTATCTTAATTTTCATGGCAGCTCTACTCCCCTAACTCAGCACTTGATGCCAAGTCAAAGCTGCATGGTGAGGCTGGACTGAGCAGCTCGGGGATGGAGGGAGGCCAGCTGCTTCCCAAGCCCAGTGGACAGCAAATCAAGAGTTAACCCCCGCCCCCCTAAGGAACAGCTCTCTGCTGCAATCAGGGACTGGAGGCACCTTTTGCAAGCAGTGAAATCAAAATGGAAAAAAATTACAAGGCAATTTTTCTGGTTTTAACTTGTCCCCTACAAAGGAAATAGATTCTAATATAAGATCTAAGAGACAACATGTTTAATAAACTATAAATTTTTAAAAAGTACTTTTGGCTGGATGTTCGCTTGATGAGCTTTGGAATAAAAGCTTTTGTTTTTTTTCTTAAAAAAAAAAAAGAGTTAGACAAAGATCCAAAAGGAAGCTGGAGTCCACCTCCCACCATCCCACCAACAAGCTCTCTCAGCAGTTGGGAGCGATCACCCCGGTCCGTCACAGATGCCACGCAAGAGGCAAGATTAAAGGCTCTTCCTGCCCCCTTTCCACCCAGATGCAAAAGTTTATTGCAAAAACTCTCTGTGCATGCCAAGTACTATATAGTCTCCTCATGATGGGACATCCCTTTGACACTGACAAATCCCACTCCCCAAGCTGTGGGGCCTCAAGCCAACTGTGCGGGGAGCCAGCCCCAGGGGTCAGGAACAGGAATATTTCATTTGTCCACCCCCACAATCATGTGAAGAGATATTTCATTATTATTTTTCCTAGCCCAGTTGAATCTAAAGTCTAGACAGTTTTCAGATAACAACCATCAGAGAAAGCAAAGGGGGTTGTATATGTTTCCCAGAGATAAGCATATGCTGGGTTTCTGCATAAGTTTTCTGAAAAGCTCACAGAGGGCCCCTCTGATGAGCAACTGAGGGAGAGTGTCTGGAAATACATTCCAAGAGGCTGGGACACATTTTATTCATCCCTGGAGCCCTTACCTAGATCCTAGAGACACAGCAGAAAGAGGTCATCCTCTTCCCAAAGTGCATTCGAAATAAATGCAAAGGCAGTATATGGAAAAGTGGGGGATTGGTGCTACTGCCCACCTCAGTCTCCTGTTAACTATTTTTTTTTTTTTAGAGATGGGGTCATTTTTTGTCACCCAAACTGGAGTACAGTGGTACAATTACAGCTCACTACAGCCTCAAATTCCTGGGCTCAAAGGATCCTCCCACTTCAGGCTCCCAAAGAGCTGGGACTACAGATACATGCCACCACACTCAGTTAATTTTTAAATTTTTTTTTTTTTTTTTTTTTTTTGTAGATATGGGTTCTCCCTGTGTTGCCCAGGCTGGTCACAAACTCCTGGGCTCAACTGATCCTCCCAATTTGGCCTCCCAAAATACTGGGCTTACAGGAGTGAGCAGTTGGTCTCTCATTAACTCTTTCATATAGCAATTTATCAAGTATCTACGACCAGGCATTTCACTGAACACAGAAGACACAACTATGAACAAGTCCAATAAAGACCTGTTCTCATGAAATAAAAATTCCTGCTAGAAAATCTGACAAACTTTCATTCAGAGATGTGACAAAATCTAGGGTGTGCCCAACTTTGAGAAACAGTGAATCTTACTTTATTACTTGTGCCCTCAAGCTGCCAAGTCCCTTACCCTCTTTCCCATGTCTACTGGGGTCTAGGGCTAATAAGAAGGTTGTATCTTCATTCCAGACAGCAAAGCTTACCATTCCATTAAACCTTAGGACCTTCAATGGCACAGACAGCCTCCTCAGTCATTTTGTAGTCTTCCTTAGTATGAAGCATGGCTCCAGGAGCAAAACAGGTGCCCCTAAAAGATTTCTCTAGTTATTAGCTGAGCAGAGAATTTTACAAACAATACAAAGGGTACTGCATGCCTTTCAGCTCAGAGGTTGTTGTAAATGCAAACTTCATCTTTCTGTCTTCGGGGAAAGAAGCACTCATGCTGATCTAACTTTGTTCCTTTTAAGACTAACTAGTTTAAGTTGAGACTTTCATCATCCACTCCTGAAAAACCAACAGCACAGCTGGCCGGGTCAGGCCAGACTTCAAGGCATCTTTGAAGGTGGTCACACTGCTGCCACTTTCTCACACGAGGAACTGAAAACTCTACCAAGCCCTCTGATCTGATACCAGATTCAGTTCTACAAATTCCCCGGCCAGTAGCAAGGGCATGCACAAGCCCTGGGAACAGGAAGAATTAGCTTATGATTGCCATGTCTGTCTTCCCCAAAGCTGGAAAAAATGATATCCTTTGAGCTCAGTACCTTTCTGCCTCTGATGAAAAATCTCAGCCCTGGATCCCAGAGTGATCGCCTGGAGCAAATGCTTGAGTGAGATTTCATGGCTTCTCTTGCCAAGCCATGGTTTTGGAGGCTGGACTGCTGATGAAAATGTCAACAATGCTCACATCAAGAGGAAAATGCTCATTCCACTGCCAAAGGGCATCCAACATTCCAACAGATCAGTGCTGGTCTGAGATTCCCTTTGCTGGTCAGGGGCAGAGAACACACATTCCTTCTAAGGCAGAGAGGTCCAGTGTGGTTAGTAAATGGACCAGCTCCCAAGAGGCTGTGTGCCGAGGGGATGCTGAGGCAGGTGGTGCCCTCCTTCTCCTGTAGAGATGCTTAGATTCCATTGAGGAGGAAGTTGGTGTCAGTTACATGTTTCAAGTCTCTCCCAAAGCAATGAAAACTTGGGATCCAGGTTTGGAATCTGGCCCCCTTTCACTTGCAAAATAAACTTGCTTACAAAGGGCAACCAGCTGTATAAATTTCAAATGCCAAAGATCCAAATGATGGCAGAAATTGACTAAAGGAGGGTTTATGCTCCAATGAACCTAGGTAATCCTAAGCCCAAGACTCACAAGTTAAAACATAAACAAATTATTTAGGGATAAAGCACCTGATTGCCAAGTCTTGATTAAGCATAAGCATACAAGACTAAGATACTGAATGTATTGAAATAGACAAGTGAGGGCTGAGCTTGTTTCAAATGAGGCGACCACTTTATTGAGATTAATAACAAAGAACAAAAAGATGTTAGAAAGCAGCTGCAACACCACAACTGACTTTGCAGTGATTCTAGTAAAGGAGCAGGCATTTGTTATAGAAATAAACACCCAGAATTAGCTGTGTTCTTCCACAGGATCATAGACTCATGTTACTGCATGGTTTCCAGACTGTGCTAGGAGGAGAACAAGAAATCCTGAGAAAGCACAGGCTCTATCCTCCTACCTTGCTTGAGCTGAAGCAGCTCTAGCGCATCTATTGAATGTAAATGGGGTTCTAAGTAAGGTTTTGTTTGAAGAAGTAGTTTTGTGGCTTCTATATGATAGGGTTGTTAACGGAAAAACCACACTCTTGTAAAATATTTTAAACAGGTTTACCCTGAGTCAATATGAGTGATCATGGCCAGAGGAACCAAGTCTCAAGAGATCCCGAGAACATACACCCAAGGTAGTCGGCTTACAACTTGGTTTTAGGGAAACAGAAAGTATAGACAAAGGCATAAATCAACACATGGAAGGTTTATATTGATTTGCCTTGAAAAGGCAGGCCATTTTGAAGTGGGGGCTTATAAGTCATAAGTGGGTTTTAGGAATTCTTGAGTTGAACTAATTCTTGAGGAGAGTTAAGCTATTTTCTAAAGACTTTCTTCTTCAAGCGAAGGGAATGCTTGAGTTAAGATAAGGGGGTTGTGGCTGGGTGCAGTGGTTCAAGTCTGCAATCCCTTTGGGAGGCCAAAGCAGGAGGATTGCCTGAGCCCGGGAGTTCGAGACCAGTCTGGGCAACTTGGCTGCATGAAGATTCTCTACTGATATAAATTTCCCTCACAAAAGATGGCTTTGCAGGGAAATTTCAAAATAGGTCGCTGAAATACATTTTGGAGTAAAATAGTTTTATTTTCATCAAGGTCTTTTATCTGTCATATTATGCTATGTCAGAGTCAGTTTCAAAAGTAAACCACATTAAACCAGGATAATTTTTTTTTAACTATTTAACAAGATTTCATTGTTTGTAGGCTTACCTTGCATGGCCTTAGGTCTTAATTATAATTTGGTACTTTATTGCTGCAAAGAGTCTGTGTTGTTAGTCTTATGATCTCTGTTTTAACCTAAATTGCAAAAGAGAGGGGACATAATGAGCTGTGCCTGACCTGCATTCCCATTATGGCTGGAGTGCAGATTTTCAGGTCTCCCTAGGATCTCCTTGGCCAACAGGGGGTCGATTTAGTTAGCTGGGAGACTTAGAATTTCATTTTTGGTTTCCAGGATTCTCAGTTGCAAAAGACAGAGACCCTGATTTACACAAAAATTGGTTCAGTCAAAAATAGTGATGCACACAACTGAAAAGTTAAAGGCTATGAGTCCAAGCACAGCTGGATACAGTGGCTTAAAAGATATTCACAGGACTGAAAGAGCCTCTGTTTCCTTCCCTGCTTCCTTCTATGCTGGTTTTGTTCGGACTGCCCTTCCTTCCATGCAATGGCAAAACGACCACCCAGTGGGTTCAGGCTTCCATTCTATCATCTCAGGAGCGCACTAGTTGTCTTCCCCAATAACTCCCTAACAGTTAGGATTAGGTTAAGCTGCCAAGTAAAAGAAAACTCAATGTGGCAATTGTTTAAACAAGCTAGAAGTTCATTCTCACTTATATAAACAACATCCAAAGATAAGCTTTCCAGGGCTGTTGTAGTTATACCACAAACATCAAGAATCCAGGCTTCCTTTTTTTGTTGCTTTGTTCTCTGTCACAGGTGACTTCCAATTCATAATCCAACAAAGCAGCCTGAACTCTAGGCATCTTGTCTGTATTTCAACCAGCATGAAAGAAAAAGGTAAGAAAAAGAACTTGTCCTCCTTCCTTCAAGGACACTTTAGAGAATACATAACACCATGACATTTTCTCTTAAATCCTTGGTCAACTTTAATTATGTCCCACATCTAGCACTATGGGAGGCTGGAATTGTAACCTTTATTCCTTGGCATCCATAAGCTAAAAATCAGGAAATCTACTACTAAGGAAGGTGAAGAAAATGGATTTGGGGAGAAGACTAACAGCATATGAAGTTCCAACAACAGTTCCAGAATTTGAATCTTATAGGTAGGACTTCAATCATATGTCCATCCCTGAGCCAATTCCTCTGGCCAGATAGAGGAAATACCCTGATTTATCAGGTCTGGTTCCTATGGCTGTGCTTGACCCTAGAGAGAAAGGAAGCAGGGAAGAATGCGGGCAGATAGAAACAGCAGAGCCCGTGTGATTGCTTAATCTTTATATTTTTCAGGTGCAGAAACTGGGGTACCGGGAGGTAAAATGACTTGCAATGGGTACGTAGTGATTACTACTTAGACACAATTAAGATTGTTTATTTCTCTTTCTGCTTCCACTTCATTGCTCTCCGTTATCCATCAGATAGGTTTCATAGAAATGTGAAATTTGAAATGGTCTACAATTAACACCATATTTGATGGAACACATGAGTTCCAATAAGTTACTCCTTAATTTCTTAAACCTTTGTGACCAACACTGGAAAATTACTAACCTGTGGACATAGTTACATAAACAAAGAAAAATGAGATGCTTGCTTTCTCCCTGGGATGTTTCCTAACCTGCTTATGTCTGTGGTTTCAATCGCCATGAGTAGTTTCAATTATCTCAGAATGCTCTCTCCCTCTTCACCCACCCACTCATCCATCCATCTTTTCACAAAACAAGGATGAGAGAGGGTCCTTTTCCTCAAAGGACTCACATAATTAAGGGGAAAAACAAACAGGGAAACAGACAACTCATCAAAACGGGGTAAATAGATTTGCATGCATCAGGATCAGAGAGGGAGGAACCTCACTGTCAAAGCTTCATGAGGAGGTGACACTTGAGAAGCCAAGGCAAGCAGGAAGGAGCTCGAGCACAGAGATTGGAACATGCAAATACATGTATGCATGAAAGCAAACTACATGGAGCTCAACATGACTGGAGCTAGACTGGCAGGACGTGGAGAAAGACAAGGCAAAGAAGGTCACATCATGTCAGATCTGGAAGCATTTTCTGTGCCTCATAGGGGACAGCTGGACAGCCTTGTTGCTCACCTAGACCTGAGGAGAGAGAGTGGCTGAAATTATTCATCAATTTAAAATTAAAATCAATGCTAAGTCAGCAGCCAAGCTCCAAAGAAAAAAAAAATCCTGTTTGTTCTGAGATTGTCTTCCTTAAAAGTCTGATTGTGCCAAGAGTGTCTGGAGGTGTTGGGGCTCTCTGGAGGTGGAGGAAGAAGAAAAGCATAGTAGGTCCTCACTGTTCACAGGCTCCATTTTTGCAGATTCTCCTGACACTTATTTTTAACCCCAAAAGCAGCACTCACAGTGCTTTCGAGTTATCTGAGGACATGTGCACAACCGTGAAAAATGCAAGATATTCGATGTCCATGTGCCCAAGGGAGGTTAAATAAAGTAGCACACTGCCTTCTAGCTTTGACTCTCATGCTGTAAACAAATGCCCATTTGTGGTCCATTTACTGCCACATTTTTCACAGGTTTGTGCCTCTCTGTTGGTGATTTCACTGTGGCCCCAAGTTCAGCGATGAAGCTCTGCCCAGTGTTCCTAAGCACAGGAAGACTGTGGCAAGCCTTACAGGAATATATGTTAGATGAACTTGCTCATGCACAAGTTTAATGTTCAAGTTCAAGGTTAAGCAATCATCTACATAGACATCTTTAAATAGAAACACACATATTGGGAGGGCCCCAAAAACTTGGAATTATCTTTTGGAGGATAAGCCCCTTGTAGTACAGGCCTCCGCCTCTAGGTAAGTGCTCTAGGAACCATTGGCATCAGTGTACCAGCTAGCATTGTTGTGAGAGGTTGTTTTTGACTTTGGTGAGCTTTTTTGCTGTTGTGGTTTGGAGATTCTTTCAACACATTTGCCAATTTCATGAGGGTTGATTTACGAGTGCATGTGCCCACATTGTGCTGAGTGTTCAGCAGTTTTTGATAAAAAAACAACATTACCCTCATGCCCCACCCTTTCTATTCACCCAATCTCACTCCAAGCAACTTTTTTTGTTTCTCAGGAGTCCTCAAAGGGAAACATTTTGCCGATATGGAATCACCAAAAGACATCAAAACTGATGAGTTCAAAACCATTTTGAGCAGTGGAAAAAACATCTCAATAGGTGGTTTGCATCAAACAGAGAGTACTTTGAAGGGGATTGAAGTTTAACCGTGTAAGAATAAATCACAGACGGGCTCGGTGGCTCGGCCTGTAATCCTGCGCTTTGGGAGGCTGAGGTGAGTGGATTGCCTGAGCCCCTGGTTTCGAGACCCACCTGGGTAACTTGGCGAGACCTCATCTCTACAATAAATCAAAAATTCAGCCAGGCATGGTAGCGCATGCCTGTAATTCCAGCTACTCGGAAGGCTGAGGCGGAAGGATCGCCGGAGCCCTCCGGTGTAATAAAGTGCCACTTCCTATAATAGTCTCGGTATCACGATCTCTCTGTCTTCCCGCTACACCAGCTACTTGGAAGGATCGCCGGAGCCCAGCAGATCAAGGTTGTGGTGGCCGGGAGCAGCCACTGCACTCCAGTCTGGGTGACAGAATAAGACTACAACTCAAAAAAAAATTTTAAAAAAGAATAAATTACAATCTTCTTCTAAATAAATTCTGATTATTTGGGAGTCCCCCCTCATAAAACAAGGTTGCATATTGATTGGTTGATGAAAAGGCCGTGACCAGACACCCACAGGAACACAACCTTGTGTTTCTCCTAGGAGCAGTGTCTCAGTATTCACAAATCCAGTGTTCGCCGCAATGTTATAGAACATAACTGCTTAAATAACAAGGATTCACATATCAAATGCCATTTTACTCTCTTTGATGTGCCTGATTTGGGAATTAAATAATTAAATAAGTATGAAACAATGAAATAAGTATAAGATTGTGTGGATTTTTAAAGTTGCATTTAAGCACGTAGCCTGTGTCTGAGCAGAAGTCTCATTGAAGGAGTTGCATTTTGGAGAAAGTGGCAGAAGGTCCAAAGAACTCAGGACCTCTAAAGTTATGTCTTTCAGCTGCTATCCTATCTATCCCAACTTCTTTCTGTTCACTCTGAGAAAAGGAAAATAAGCAAGTTTCCAGAAGGTACATCAGCAAACTTCTAAATGAACATAACCAACTTCTCCCAGGGGGTCTAATAGGCTCAGTGATCATATGTTCCATATTTCCTGGTGTGCACCTGGCTCCACACGTTCTGTTCCATTTTCATGATGAGCTTATTTGTATAGACCATGTGTCCTGACTCAGAATCCAAAAAATACAGATGGTCTTTAACCACCTCTATGCACAACAGCCTCGGGTATCTGGGATTACATGGTGCCTATTCCCCACCTCACAGCATGCAGGTCAAGTCCCAGGCCACTCCCATACCCAACCCAGGCAATTTGGCCCCAGGCTCAAAGAGACACACTGAGTGACTGTCACCTCCCTGTTCACAGCTGAGGGGGACCCAGCTCATCTCCATAGCCCATTCTCATGTGTCCACACCACAGGATACTATGGATATCCCTTCATTGTCCTCAAGAGGGACACAGACTAGCAGAGACTAATGTTGCCCCTGAGCTCACCTAGGTCTTACCACAGTCTCTGCAACCACCTTGTCCAGAATTCCATGCCCAGCCTGTGACAAGGGAAGCCAACAGAAACTCTTGTCCCATCTCCACTTCAGGTAGAGTTTCCAGGTGGTACCAAACTGAGAGAGCAGACAGCAGGAATGAAGTAGACTAAGGAAGAAAAGAGGGAGATGGGGACCAGTTGAGTCCTCGCATGAGGCCAGGCACAATGTGGTACTTGTGAATCAGATGTCGTTTAATCCCTGTCTGAGCATAATCCTCACTGCATAGAAGAAAACTGAGATTTACAATAACTTACCCAAGATCTCAGCTATGTAGTCCAGAGGAAGATTCAAACTCACGTTTGCTTAGTGCCAATCTCTGAGTTGTTTCTACCTCATCATGTTGCTTCTGCTTCCCCCCTCTCCCACCCCACCCCCCACCCCCACAGGAAAGTCAAGGCCAGTAATTTTGTCAGGACTCAGTGACAGGGATGATGAAAGTGCTTTATTATTAAATTCTGCCCAAATATAAGAGGTAATTATTATAAGAAACCCCAAGAGATCGCACACACTCTCTCAGTATCCTAGAATCTGCTTGTATCAAATACTGCTGCTTATGAGGAGAATTCTGGGCATGATCCTGCTTTTGGTGTTCCAAGGATCCAACTTCTGGGTATAAATTTGACTTGGTGGCGGAATGTGTGAAAAGTCCCGGATATCAGTACTTGCCCTCTACATCCTTCCTGAGTACAGGGCCACAGGATCTGCAAACAGAGAGCTTGATCTTACCCTGTCACCAGGTTACTAGGTACCCAGCAAGCAAGGACAAGGCTCAGTAGTCCTGTTGCCTTGTTCTGGTGTGAGCTCTGAGACCCTGTTCCTCCCAACTAGGGAACCTTTTCCCAATGCCTCAGAGTGCATAAGAGACAAAACTTTGGCCTGGGTTTCCTGTATTGAGTTCAGTTATTCTCACTAGTATGAAAAGTCCTGCCTTGAGTCTCTTCCATTAAAAAGGTTAGAATTGGCTGGGCTCAGTGGCTCAGCCTGTAATCCCAGCACTTTGGGAGGCCAAGGCAAGTAGATTGCCTGAGCCTGTAGCCCGGACAACTTGGCAAGACCTCATCTCTACAGTAAATAAATTTTTAAAAATTAACCGGGTGTGGAAGCGTGCACCTATAGTTCCGGCTACTTGGAAAGTTGAGGCAGAAGGATTGCTGGAGCCCAGCAGGTCAACGCTGGGGTGGCCATGAATGGACCACTGCACTTCAGCCTGGGCAACAGAGTGAGACCCCAACTCAAAAAAAAAAAGCTTAGAATTTAGCCAGGTTTACAAAACAGATGGCAGATCCTCCTTCTAAGGATCCTCCAAGAGCAACCTGCCCCCTTGTAGTATGTCCCAAAGATAAACAAAGGAGTCTGGTTTGGAATGAAGAGTGGCCACCAGAATGATCAGCACAATATCTACAAATGAAGACCCCAGACCTCAAGCTTTAGAATGCAAGCATTTGGGTTTGAATTCCAAACTCTACCATACATAAGCCATGTGACTATGGGCCACATGTTTAACCATGCTGAATGTTATTTTTCTCATCTGAGAAATGGGCCATGTGTAATTGTGAATGTAAAACATCTGGTTCAATGCCTGCTACATAGACTAACTGTTAACTTAAATAACTGAAGAAATAAGATTGAGCACATGAAGAGGTTTCTGAGGCGCTGGATGGAAGAATCATGGCTCCTACCTCCTACCTTCCTCAACACTGTCCCAGCACCTCACTCATGTCATTTATCATATGCTGCCTTGTATTTGAGCTATCTAAACAAGTACATGATGATGACATGATTACTCAATGAACTTCTGTATTATATACACACACATTATGTCTCATTTTCTAATACTTAGTTTAGAAAACAGATCAGCGAAGTTAACATGCCCTAAATTTGTGAATGATAGAGCTTGACTTAGAACTCAAGTATTCGGGCCAGGCATGATGGCTCACACCTGTAATTCCAGCATTTTGGAAGACGAATTGCTTGAGGGCAGGAGTTTGAGACCAGCCTGGGCAACATAGCAATGAATAAATCAAAAAATTGGCCAGGCATGGTAGTGTGTGCCTATAGTCCCAGCTACATGGGGTGCTGAGGAAAGAGGGGAGAATTGTTTGAGCCCAGGAGGTCAAGGTTGTAGTGAGCTGGGATCATGCCACTGCACTCCAGCCTGGGTGACAGAATGAGATCTTGTTTCCAAAAAAAAGAGAATTCAAGTATCTGACTCCAAAGTCAGAGTTTTTCCATTAGTTGTTTCTCTTCTTCTCTTTTAGAGTGTGAGCTCCTTAAGGACAGGGTATGTGTTCTTTGGAAGGTTACCCCAAATCCAGTATAAGCTTTTGGCTTTTAAATTTTACTTTCACTGATCCCTTCTCTAATGCTCCTCCAAGCATTATAAACACATCTATTTATGGGATTTCAGTTTCTACCCTATATCATTTTCTATCTCTCTAAATAACATTTTTTGAAAGGCCGGTCTAAAGTCAGCATATTTTCTCCATTTTTATTTGTCTGAGAAGGTGATTATTTCTTCTTATTTTTTAAAGGATAACTTTGCAGGGTACAGAATTCTGTTTTTCTTTCAGCACTTTAAATATTTCACTCCACTCCCTTCTTGCTTTCAGTGTTTCTGAGGGGAGGTCAGATGTCATTCTTGCCTTTGCTCCTTTCTAGATAAGGTGTTTTTCCTCTAGCTTCTTTCAAGAATTTTTTAATCTTTTATGTTTGAATATAATATGCCTAGGCATAAATGTTTTGGCATTTGGCCTATTTGGTGTTCTCTGAAATTCCTGGATCTTTAGTTTGGTATCTCAAATTAATTTGGAAAAACTCTCAGTCATTATTGCTCAAAATGCAGTCATGTGTCACTTAACAATAGGGAAATGTTCTAGAAAATGCATTGCTATATAATGTCATCATTTTTTGAATATCATAGCGTGTACTTACACAAATCTACATTATATAGCCTACTACACACGTGGGATAAATAGTATAGCCTATTGCTCCCAGGTTACAAACCTGTACAACTTGTCACTATACTGAATACTGTAGGCAGTTGTTTCACAATGATGAGTATTTTTGCATCTAAACTTCTCTAAACATTAAAAGGTAATACATTACACTAGAGTTATGACAGCAACAATGTTGCTAGGTGACAGAAATTTTTCAATTCTATTATAATCTTACAGGACCACTATTTTATACATGGTTCTACATTGACCCAAATGTTGTGTGGTACATGACACTATTATTTCTCTTCCTTTCTCTTTTTTTCTCCTTCTGGTATTCGCATCATGCACGTTATAACTTTTGCAATTGTCTCACAGTTCTTGCATACTGTTCCGATGCTTTCTCTTTGCTTTCCAGTTAAGAGGTTTCTATTGAGATATCCTCAAGTGCAGAGATTCTTTCCTTGGCCATGTCCAGACCACTAAACGGCCCACCAAAGCTTTTGTTCATTTCTGTTGCGGTGCATTTGATCTCTGGCATTTCTTTTGGGTTCCGCCTCTCTGTTTTCATTGCCCATCTGCTCCTGCATGCTGTCTGCTCTATCTGCTAGAGCCCTTAGCGTATGAATCAAAGTTGTTTTAAACACCCAGTCTGACAATTCCAACATCCCTGCCACATTTGAGTCTGGCTTTCATGCTTACACTGTCTCTTCACATTGTATTTTTATCTTTTAGTATACCTTATAACCTTTCTTGATAGACATGATGTACTGGGTAAAAATAACTTTGGCAAATAGGTCTTCAGTAACGTGGTGGTGAGGTGTGGGCGGGAAGCATTCTGTAGTCCTATGATTGGTCTCAGTCATTCTTCTGAGCTTATACCACAGGGCTGTGAACTTCAAGAGTGTTTCTCCCTACCCCCCGCCCCCCCGCCCCTGAGAAGGGACAAGATGGCTGTAGTGGGATGAAGTTGGATGTTTTCATTCCTCCAAGTCAGTTAGGCTCTGATAAAACCCCAGCAGGTTAGCCTCTGATTAAATAGTTTCTCCTGAGGGCAGACCTTGTTAAGGACAGAGTGCTCTGGTGTATTTCAAAATGGTTCCTTTTCTCTTCCCTCTGCCAGAAGTACAAGGGGATTTTTTCCAAAATTCACTGTGAGAATCAGGTTGAACTCCTGGAGGTACAACTCACAAGAGTATGGGAATTCCTAAGACTGGGTCCCCTTGGAATGTTTAACTCTCAGACTTGTCCACACTGAACCGCCAGTACTTCAATTACAGTTCAGGTTTTCCTCTTCCAGCACTGGTTCCTGAAGAGGCATCTGCTCCAGTAAGTTGTGATTCTTTGTATTTGCCTGACTGTATCTCCAATTCTGGGGGTAGCAGTTTGCCCTGTGACCTCATTTCTCTTACATCTAAGAAGACTTGTTGATTTTTTCAGTTTGTTCAGTTTTTTACTCGATAAGATGGCCAGCTTGCAGGCTTCTTACATGCCCAACCAGAAACCGGATAGTCTCCAACATGAACATTTGAAGGAGAAGAGAAAAGAAGGAAGGGAGGCCTAGCTGGGAAGCCCAGAATTCCTGCACACCCTGGGGCTATATTGAGCCTCCTGACTAAAAGCTTCCCAGTTGAGAGATATGCATATATTCCTCTCCTTCCATCAAGCTCCACCTGCCTCCTGTTATCCTCCCAATGCTCTCCTTCTATCCCCAATATTAGGATGTCCCTAGTGTTCATGTTTAATGAGCTTGACACACACATTGCATGTTAGAGTGGAAGGGATGGCTCTAGGCTGAATGTAGGTTTTCAAAATATGTTTTGACTGATTTGTCAGGGTGCCTCAAAAGCACACAATAGATTTCCATGAATATCAGACCCCCTCGTTCCCTCTCTACTCTGCCTACCCACCCATGCCTTCTTTTGATGAGGGGTTTTCAGCTGGCTCTCACCCGGTTCCACTGTGAACTGAAAACCCCATCTAGCCCTTGTTCTGGGGAGTAAGGTAAGATGAATCTCTCTGCTCCGATGTTTGAGTTAGCAAAGGCACCCCTGGAGGAGATGGATGGCCCCGCTGTGGAATGTGTCCAGAGCCCTGGATGTTGTCCAGGTGCCTGGGAGTTAAGCCATTAGTTCCACTGTCTGATTTCTGCCTTTCTGCTTGGCCCTGGTGTCAGGAGAGATTGATTGAGCCCATGCCTTCAGGATGGGGGTGGCACAGTGGGAGCAGGGAGGGAGGAGGATCTGCAGTAAGTCAGATGGATGGGGTGTCATAGGATTGGCAATCTGCGTTTGCCAACAGGGGATTTGGTGGGATGGGGGAGGGACCCCAAAGAGAAGGAAGTATCTGCCCTGCTGACCCCTTCCCCAGCAATTACTAGAGAGGCATAATCCCTCTAGTCCCTGTGCAATTAAACAGATGTGGTGCAGCCAGGATTCTAGGCCACTGTCTTCTGCCAGTGCACTAATGGGCCCTAAGTGGATCCTGGATTCACTGCAGAAGGGAGGTATCTGCTAGCATCTCAGGCTGCCTTAAGAGAAAGACAGAAGAATAAAGAACATGGATGAGGCTATGTTGGGGGATCCCACTTTTATGATATAAACTAGAGGGAAAAAGCCAAAATACACAACCCAGAAATTATCAAAGAAAGTTTTAGAAGCACACACAGGGTAAAATAATGTGAATGCACAGGACTAAAATACTGGCCATTAATCAATCAATGGAGGCCTTATTTAGTATTTCCTGTGAAGATCTAGGTTGGAAATTCTCAACCAAGAGAGGGAATATATATATATTTCTAGAAAGTAGAAGGTAGCATGAAAACACTCTTCTCCCTCTCTCCCCTATTCAACTGCAGTAGATAATTGTTAGATATTATAGAAGGGGAAACCCTTAAAAAATAATTTAGCATCTTTAGCCTCAAGGAACTCATAAGTCTTAGAGAGACCCTTTTAAATCATAACCACGGATGGTAGAAAAACTCCAAAGATTCAGTATCCTTGTTTTAGATAAGAAACCTGGAGTTCATCAACTTCAGCATTTGTTAAAGAGAGAGAGAAAAAAGAAAAAAAAGAAAACTGAAGTTAAGAGGCTGGAAGAGACTTGCTGAATAACCCAAATCTAACTTTGCTTATGAGGAAAATTACAAGTTTAATGGAAAATTACAAGTTTACTATAAAACAGATGAAAAGCAAAATCTGAACCAGTCATCTAAAGAGTAGTGTGTGTGGTGTGTGTGTGTGTACTCACGCACAGCACAGTGTTCTGGGTCAGTACTATAACACAGGGGCATGTAGACCACCTGCAAACCACAACAAGCAACTTTTGATCAACATACAAACTGCATTTCTGCAACACACCATTACAGCCATCCCTGTTAGAACATTGAGCTAAACTGGTCATGCAACATGGTATGGCTATAACCCTCATGAGGGTCTATGTATGACCTATTGACTGCACCATGCAAGAGCTTCAACTCATGAGTAATTCAAAGGGCATGATCGGGGTGGGAAGCTCCTGTTCAGATAGTAGCAAGGTACCAAAGGGTGGCCAAAAGAGTGAAACCAAACAAATGAATGCAAGTTAATCCCTGCAAGAGGACTGCATATATTCTAGAATTCAAAAGTGGGCCATAGACATGGAAAACATGAGTCGCACTTCCTAACTGATAGGGAATGCTTAAGATCGTTGATGAATTCAGATGGACGGAACCACAAGGCTGCATCCCCAAGCCATGAAAAATGGCCAGGGCACAGGCTGAAATGGAAGTGGCCCTTAGGATCACTTAACTAGACTGCAGAGCCTCTTCAGACCTCTCTTTTCAGATGCCCTCATCGCCAGTTCTCTGGAGCTCTGCAGGTTGCCATTTGTCCCCGCAGGCTGTCTCTAAGATTTATCTTCTCCTCCTAACCCAAACCTGCATGCCCTAGCTGCTAATCAGAAAGCACTCATGGGAAGATTTACACTAAAATGTTTATTGGATTACTTGTATTTCAAGTTTGTAATCTAAAGAAATACATTTCTAATACTGACACATACTATACTACTGGAATTTCAATCTAAGTACTAGGCTTTCCTGGGCGCCCCCATATCATCACATAGACGATCAATTTTCCTCCCACAAGTGAAGACAGATGCTTAGCTCTAGAGCAGCCATGATACCATTTTGTCATTGCTTCCTTCCTGCACCCCCTGTATTGTTCCCTCAACTTGTGGCACGAGTTTCTGCCCTTAATGTCTAATTGGAACCATATTCTGAAATCTGGCTTTCTCTCCTTTTAAAAAATAGAATAGGCTTATTGAGATATAATTCACATTATCTTGTGTAAGTTTTCATGCAGACATATGTTTTCATTTCTCTTGGGTATATAACTAGGAGTGAAATAGCTGGGTCATGTGTAACTCTATGTTAACTTTTTGAGGAACTGCCAGACTGTTATCCAAAGTAACTGCACCATTTTACATTCCTGCCAGCAATGTTTGAGAGTTCAAATTTCTCCACATCCTCGCCAACACTTGTTATTATCTATCTTTTTGTGACTCTAGCTGTCCTGATGTATATGAAGTGGTATTTCACTTTTGTTTGATTTCCATTTCTCCAGCAGCTAATAATGTTGAACCCTTTTCATGTGCTTATAGGTCATTTGTGTATCTTCTTTGAAGAAATGTCTATTCAGATTCTTTTGAGCTGGGTTTCTTTTTAAAGAAGACTTCAAAAAAGCAAGAAATATATTTCTGGCTTATGCATTTTAGATGGCATAAAATCAAGAGATTCCTCTGGAGATGAGTAATAAACCTACTTGTTTATTCAACTGCAGTCCACCAACCTTTGCTGAACTCCCACAATATGGTCTTTTAGACCCTATGAAAATAAAGAAGGAATAAGTCGCAAATTCTGGACCAAAAGAGTAGATTTTATGAGACGATCATTTGCTTTCCTGGTTTGAATGAAAGTTTAACTACTTTCAATATCTGTGCATCAGCCATTTTACAAATTCAAATGAGCTTCCTCTTAATTAATTCGAGTAGTGAATTTTTAAAATTGTTTTAATTTCCTTAAAGCCCTTCTCTTTCCCCTACACTAAACTCTTAAATTCTCTTTCCTAAATTATAATACAGGTAGCTGGTGGCTCATATAAAAATCAATTTCTTTAGCTATTTATCTAACATAATAAAGAATATCTATAACACACCAACAAATGATATAATAGCAAAATACCAGAAAGATTCTCATTCGTTTAGAATCAACCTTCCCCGCTACCGCCACCTTTCAAATATGCTGGACTTGGTGACTTGCTTCTTAAGAACAGTTTGAAAGGGGAAAAACGTAATTTCACAGGCTAGAAACCTGACAAACACGACCTTGGCCAGATGATCAAGGTGCACATTACCAGTCATAAGTCATGTTCACAGCATGTATCCGAATATGATTTGATGAGATGAAAACTTTCCTTCTGTAGTCTTCCCCAAAACCAATCATCACAGTCTGACTATGAGAAAAACATTAGTCAAATACAAATTGAGTGAATTCTACAAAATACTTAACTAATACCTCATCAAAAAAACGAGGGCAACCCTCTTGGGTCCCCTCCCACTCTGAGAACTTTTCTGTCCTCTCAATAAATCCTGCTTTCTCAACTAAAAAACAAAAACAAAAACCAAGAAAAGACTAAAAAGCTATCACATATCAGAGGACACTAATGAACTCAATGTGGTATCCTGAATTGGATGCTGAACTAAAAAGGGATATCAGTGAGGAAAAAAAATAGTGAAATCCAAATAGTGGAGTTTAATTAATAGTAATGTATAGATGTTAGTTTCTCGGTTTTGATGGTTATATATGACACTAACGATGGGGGAAATTGGGTGTGGGATGTACAGGAACTCTCTGTACTATTCTTGTAACTTTTTGAAAATGTAAAATTATTCCAAACTTTAAAAAGTACTATTTTAAAGAAAATACAACTTTATGCAACAATTCAGTGCCTTTGCATGTCTCGGTTGGAAAAAAAATGAAATCAAAATAAATATGCCCATTTATTAACCACTTAATTCATATAGTTCTGAACTTTTTGCCTTTGCAACAAAATATGGAAAACAAGTAATCAAACCACAGTTATTATTTTTGTGTAGAAAGTACTAGTAATTGTTATATTATGACTTGTTCTCTTCTACGTAAAGATAAATTCAATATAGCTATCATAAAGAGAACAAATAATTTATATAGATAGTATGATTTTATAATGCAATCGAAATGGCTAAAATTCTCATAATTACTAATAATTAATAACATGACTAATCACAAAATAAATATACAAAAAACAGTGATTTACCTACTTACTAGCAATAACTCATGAGAAAACATAACACAAAATAATACTATCCCAAAGCCGGGCTCGGTGGCTCAGCCTGTAATCCCGCACCTTTGGGAGGCTAAGGTGAGTGGATTGCCTGAGCCCGCGAGTTCGAGACCCGCCTGGGCAGCGAGACCTCATCTCTACAATAAATCAAAAAATCAGCCGGGCGTG
>NW_007246067.1:367613-369143 GCF_000164805.1 Carlito syrichta
CAAAAAAAAAAAAAAATACTATCCCAAAATCTAATAAAATATAAAATAAAATCCCAAGGAATAAATTTTTTTAATGTGAAGGCTCTATATAAAAAGAACTGTAAGACTTTACTGAGGTACATAAGAGATATTTAAATAAGAGGAAAGATATAGTTTGTTCTTAGATGCACAGACTCAAAAATAATAAAAATGGAAATCATTCTATAAATTATCTCATAAGTTTAATGCAATTCCAATTTTTAAAATAGGAAAAATTGATCTAAAGTTAATCAAGAAAAAAATGAATAATTGTGTTAGCAAAAACCAAAAGTGTTTATATTGATGGGGTAACAAGATAGTAAAAGGAAGAGAGGGCTTTCACTTATTATTTTATACCCTTCTTCATGTTTAAACTATTGGTCATGAGCATGTATTAGCTTTATTTTCTCATTATGAAATATTTATGTGTTGGTTTTCTGAACAAAAATTACTTTAAATATATAATAAAATTAAGAAAAAGTTCAAATAACAGTGAGATATCATCAGTTATTAAAATACATAATAAAACTAAAATAATCAAAACGTTATAATAATTAGCTCACTAAAGTGATATGCCATAAATGGGCTAGAGAACACAAGAAAAAAATCCAAATATGTGTAAGTATTTGATATAAGGTAAAAATGGTTATCTGAGATCCCTGGGAAAATAAATAAATGACTAAGAGCATCAACACTTGAGAAGGGAAAAAAATAAAGTTAAAGCTCTTGCTTATAACGTATTCCAAATTTCAGGTAGATTAAAAAGTTAAATGCAAAAATGACTGAAAGAAAATATAGAAGCTATTTTCTTTAATTTTAAAGTTTTTCTTATCTCTCACCATGTACAAAAATATCTCAAGATGGATTAAAGACTTAAATGTAAAGCCTGAAACTATAAAAATACTAAAAGACAACCTAGGAAAAATTCTTCTGGATGTTGGCCTAGGCAGAGAATTCATGACTAAGACCCCAAAAGCAAACACAAGAACAAAAATAAACAGTTGGGACTTAAACTAAAAAGCTCCTGCACAGCAAGACAAATAACAGAAAAAACAGACAACCTGCAGAATGAGAGAAAATATTTGCAAACTATGCATCCAAGAGTGTAACATCCAGAATCGACAAGGGACTCAAACAACTCAACAACATCAACAAATAACCCCATTAAAAAGTGAACAAAAAACATGAACAGAAAGTTTTCAAAAGAAGTCATACAAATGACCAATAAGCATGTGAAAAAAAAAAAGCTCAACACCTCTAATCACCAGAGAAATGCAAGTTAAAAACCACAATGAGACATAATCTTACACCAGTCCGAATGGTTATTACTAAAAGCCAAAATAGGCCAAGCTCAGGGGCTCAGTCTGTAATCCCAGCACTTTGGGAGGCAGAGGCGAGTGGATTGCCTGAGCCCGCAGGTTCGAGACCCACCTCATCTCCACAGTAAATCAAAAATTAGCCGAGCGTGGTAGTGCACGCCTGTAGTTCTGGCTACTTGGAAGGCTGAGGTGG
>NW_007246067.1:369163-381768 GCF_000164805.1 Carlito syrichta
CAGAGTGAGACCCCAACTCAAAAAAAAAAAAAAAAAAAAGTCCAAATAATAGATGTTGGTGAAGACATGAAGAAAAAGAGAATGCTTATACACTATTGGTGGGAATGTAAATTAGCACAACCTCCATGAAAATCAGTATGAAGTGTTCTTAAATAATTAAAAATAGAGCTATTATCCACCTCAGAAATGTCACTACTGGGTATCTACCCAAAGGAAAAGAAATGTTTATATAAAAAAGATACCTGCACATCTATGTTTATAGTAGCACAGTTCACAACAGCAAAAAAATGGACTCAACCTAAGTGTCTGTCAACAGATGACTAAATAAGAAAATGTGGTATACATACACAGTGAAATACTACTAAGCCATGAAAGATAATGAAATCTTGTATTTTGCCGCAGCATGAATGTATCTGGTGACCATTATCTTAAGTGAAACAACTCAAACAGAAAAGCAAATGTCACATGTTTTCGCTTATAAGTGGGAGCTAAATAACTTGTACACATGGACATAGAATGTGGAATAATAATCACTGGAGACTTGAAAGAGTGAGGAAGGATAGGAGGGGGTAAGAGATGAGCAATTACTGAATGGATACAGTGTGTATCATTTGGGTTATGCTTTGACTAAAAGCCCAGACTTTATGTGCAGTAACTAAATGGCACTTGTACTCCCTAAATTTATACAAAATTTTAAAGAGTTGTTCTAAGCTTAACACCAAAAGCAAAAAGCACAAAGGCCGATAGACTTCATAAAATGTTTATGCTTCTATTTTTAGAAAAAATGAAATTGAAAGATAAATAAATGCAAATCATACGCACAACATGTATAACATAAAGAGTATTCATAAATTAACAGTAAAATGTTAACATTTCAATACAAAAATAATCGAAGGATATATCAACTGGTGATTCATAAAACTCTTCAAAGGGTCAGTAAACATGATTGAATTTTAACGTCCTTAATAATCAATAAGATAGATATTATAACTATGATAGAATCGCATTTTATGTATATCCTATCATAGAAAGAAATGTAAAGATAATACCCAGTGTTGGCAAGAATGCTAAGAAAGGGGCATTCTCATTCATTTCAGATGAGCAGTTTGACAATTTATCTGAAAATTATCTTTAAAATTGCCCTTAAAAGCATGTTTAGTCATTGGTTCAACAGTATAATTCCTGGAAATTCATACTTTAAAAAAATTAAAACATATATAAATATTTATGTACAAAATGTTTATCATAGCATGACTCATATTAGTAAATTATTGAGAATAATGTCCGAAAATGAGGATATTAAAAATACTAGGACAACTTTATTCTATAATTTATATGGAAATGCAAAGGCCTTAGAATAGTCATCCTTGAATAAGAGTAGCTGCATTAGCTGATTTCAAACTCTTTATTTTTTTTAAAGCATTTTAAAGTTAATATAACTATATATATATATATATATATTTTTTTTTTTTCTTTTGAGTTGGAGTCTCACTCTGTCGCCCAGACTAGAGTGCAGTGGCCGCTCCTGGCCACCGCAGCCTTGACCTGCTGGGCTCTGGCGATCCTTCCACCTCAGCCTTCCAAGTAGCTAGAACTACAGGCACCCGATACCACGCCCGGTTGATTTTTTGATTTATTGTAGAGATGAGGTTTCTCCAAGTTGCCCATGCGGGTCTCGAACCCGCGGGCTCAGGCAATTCACTCACCTCAGCCTCCCAAGGCGCGGGATTACAGGCTGAGCCACTGAGCCCGGCAATATAATAGAATATTAACACTGAGCCAATGCAAGTGATAGGAACATAAGTGTCACATAATTTTCTGCATTTTTTTGTGTGCTTGAAGTACTTCATAATTTTTTAATTTCTAAGGGATATAGGACTGATTTCAATATAATAACTCCAAAAATCTAGCAATGGAACCAGCCACCTCATAAGGAAATGAGCATCTGCCATTTGATGATCATGGGTCAGACTGTGGATGGAGTGATGGGTCTGATGCCTCCTGAGGTCCCTTTCAATGCCAGAGATCCTGAGTTCTATGACTATAAAATGGGAATTCCTGAACTGGACAAAAGATTTAAGGTAATGTAGTAATTGTTGAAGGAAAATGGTGAGCCTGTGTTCATTTGTTCCACAAATATGTGGAATGAAACACAAACTCAATCTCAAATGATGAATAGAGTTGAAGAGAGGACAAAAGAGTAGATCCAGAAAAAAGTGAGCAAAGCCAAATCAGATCCTCAAAACCCAAAGTAGCTATGGGAGGGAGTAACCAGTAACCAAGAAGAAATGGATGGGCCTGGGTTGTGAAGCACTCCATTGAGAAATACTTTCATTTTTTGGGTTGCTTTGATTTAAATATTCTCTGTGACCAAAGTGCTACAGATCAATTGGCCTTACTTCATTGAAAAGTTTTCCTGGAGCCGGGCTCAGTGGCTCAGTCTGTAATCCTGCACCTTGGGAGGCTGAAGTGAGTGGATTGCCTGAGCCCATGGGTTCCAGACCCGCCTGGGCAACTTGGCGAGACCTCATCTCCACAATAAAATTTAAAAAATCAGCTGGGCGTGGTAGCGCGCACCTGTAATTCCAGCTACTCGGAAGGCTGAGGCAGAAGGATCGCCGGAGCCCAGCAGGTCGAGGCTGCGGTGGCTGGGAGTGTGCCACTGCACTCCAGTCTGGGCGACAGAGTGAGACTCCAGCTCAAAAAAAAAAAAAAGTTTTCCCATGGGCAATTTCATACAGTGCTGATGAGAATTTAAATCTGTTCCATAGTCTGGAAGGCAATTTAGCAACACACATTTAAAAAAAAAAACAAAAAACCCTTTTTATAGGCTTTGACCCAGTAATTCCACCTATAAGGTTTTTTCCTAAAGAAATTATCCAAAATGCCCCCACAGACATTTATGTAAAGGAGTTGATTGCAAAGAACACAAACGTTTATAAGTATCAGAGAAAACAAATATCCAGTAATATAGTGCTGACTAATTAGATTATGATATAGCCAAAGAAGAGACTATCAAGCAGTTATTTTTAAAATGACATTCTTATTTGTAGATTATTATATGACTGATGTTCTAGTCTTTTACAGTGCTTTTATAAGTGTGTAGTATTCAGTTCAGTTGATTAATTAAAAGTTATACAACTTGCTTTACCTAATCTTTTAGCAGATAGAAAATTAATAATTCCTATTTTGATGATATTTCTCATAACTTTTATTATGAAAGTTATATATATATATAAATCTCTTTTAAAAATAAAGACAAGCACACTACATTTAATTATCCATAACTGGCATTGCATCTTAACATGTACTCTTAAATCTTTTTCTGTGCACATCATATATTTATGTTTTAATAAACTCAAGATCACACCACAGAAAAAATGATCACAATAAAAATAAAGAAATGAAAAATGACATTCTTGAAGAATAGTTAAGAATGTGAAGAAAATACTCAGAGATTTGTTACACGAGTAAGGCAGGTTATAAAATAGCATGTATACACCAATTTCACTTTGTAAAAAGAAAGGACAGAAGGACGATAGTGAGGGAAGGAAAACCTCCCTACTCACCCTGTAATCTCTGACAATAAGCAAAACTCTAAATCCAAGCTACCTCTTCTATAAACAATGATTTAATCTTATGTCTTATAAAGATTGAATGAATAGCATTGTGGTGAGGGCTCTTTGTAAATTTCAGTGATAGTACAAACTAAAGGTGATGAGAGGTGGAAGAAAAAGAAAACAATGTTTACAAATTAGGAGGCACATGCCTCTGCCCTGGAGGAGTTTTCTTGGAAAAGAGAGAAGTGAAAAGTCATTCATACATTTCCAGACTAATAAACACCAAATGCTCCATAAGGCCCCTCCCCACACAAGTGACTCAGTTCTCTCCCTTTCCTACATCCCTGCTCCCAGCTGGGCCTTCCCCAGCTCCTCTAATCCTTCCTCCAGGGCTTGATACATACTGTTCCCTTGGCCTGGAACATTCTCCCCTCATTTCTTTCCCTAAATAATTCCTATTTGTCTTCCAGAACTATTCAAATGTCACTTCTTCAAGGACGCATTCTCAGACTGGGTTTTGTTCCCATCATGTGCTTTTGCAACATCCTGTATTTCACCTTCATAGTTCTTGATCACAGTTGAACTTGATAAGTTCCATAACTTGTTGCCTTGTAGCCACCCTCCCAGCTTTCATTCCAGTCATCTTATTCTTCAGTGTCTTTCCTGTACTGAGCACAGTGCCTTATTACTATAGGCTGAGTGTTTTTGTGTCTCCCCAAACTTCACAACTCCCAATATGAGAGCATTTGGAGGTGGGTCCTTCGGGACATGATTAGGTCATGAGGGCAAAACCTTTGTGAATGGGAGTAGTGCCCATGCAAAAGAAAAGACCCTCTTGCCTCTTCCACTAAGTGGAGACACCATGAAAAGTTGCCATCTATAATCCAGGAAGTGGGCCTTCATCAGGCACTGAATCTGCTGGCACCTTGACCTTGGACTTTCCAGCTCTAGGACTGTTAGAAATAAATTTCTGTTGTCTATAAATCACTAGTTAATGATATTGTGTTGCAGGAGACCAAACAGACTAGGACATTTACACGTAGTAAGGATTCCATAAACATGTGCCAAATAAATTATACCATCTACTGCAACCTAGATATCCACAGAACCCATGAAGTGTTCCTGGTACACATTGGAATCATCTGAAGAAATTAAAAACATGTCCTTGTCCAAGCCCCCACCCCAGGAAAACTATTTTTAAGTGGTCTGATGCAAGCCTGTCCATGGGTGCCATCTAGATTTTCCCAGATGACTCTAACATGCAGCCGTAGGTGAAGATCACTGCTGAGACTTCAAAACCAGTCTTCAAGCAGTTTCACATCCCAGGTCTTATCTAGTGGACTCAGAGGGCAGAAACCTCCTCAGACCTTGGACACACCTCTCCTTCCTGCTCAAGCCACCATGTGACATGAGAATATGCACAATGACAAATTTGACACAGCCCAGGTCCCCAGGGTCAGGCTGAGGAAAGGTTTGTTTTTATAGTACCAACAGTTGACAGATTAAATCTGAAGGTGGACACCGTTAACATCCTTCCCACTATTTCTCTGGCATTTTGGTTGCTGAGAGGACATCGTCCCTTTTCAGAGGTCTGAGGAAGCCGTATTAATGCTTGCTGTGCTAAACAGAAGCATTCTGGGATGCAGAAAGAAGCACACACAGGGCAGGCTGCTCACTCTCATTTCAACTGTTTCTAAATATGTCATTAGCTTCAGAGTCCATTCATCTGTAGCAGATGGGTATTCCCAACGTGTAAACCAACTCCAAACTGAATTGTCTCTCAACAAAAACTATTTCTTGTTACAGATACTATCTCCACCTCTCTCCATCATAGGCTGCAAACTAGCCACTGCAGGAAAGTGAATGGAATGATATAAAAAGGGGGGGAGGGGAGATGCAAAAAAAACTGGAATTATCTTTTGGAGAGCAGGTCCCTTGTAGCACAGGTTTTCCCTGCTAGGTAAGTGTTCTAGAAATCCATTAGTATCAGTGTACCAGCTAGTACTGTTGTGAGAGCATTGTTGTTAGTGCATTCAGCTTCAATAATTTTTTTTTCTTTTTCTTTTGGAATTATTTTCAATATGTTTGCCCATTTCATGATGGGTGATTTACAAGTGCACCTGCCCACTTCACTCCAAGTGTTCAGCAGTTTTTGACCAAAAACAGCATAACCCCCATGCCCTCCTCCCTCCATTCATCTGATCTCACCCTGAGTGACTTTTTTTTTTCCTGTTTCCTCAGAAGAAAAAAGTCCTCAAAGGGAAACATTTTGCCAGTGTGGAAGAGGTGAAACAAAGAACAGCAGAAGCATCAGAATTGACAAATTCAAAAACTGTTTTGAGCAGTGGGAAAAGCATATTGCATTAAATGGAGAGAACTTTGAAGGAGACTGAAGTTCAAACATGTAAGAATAAATACACAAGCCGGGCTCAGTGGCTCAGCCTGTAATCCCACGCCTTTGGGAGGCTGAGGTGAGTGGATTGCCTGCGCCTGCAGGTTCGAGACCCGCCTGGGCAGCAAGACCTCATCTCTACAATAAATCAAAAAATCAGCCAGGCGTGGTAGCACATGCCTGTAATTCTGGCTACTTGGAAGGCTGAGGCGGAAGAATCGCCGGAGCCCAGCAGGTCGAGGCTGCGGTGGCCGGGAGCGGCCACTGCACTCCAGTCTGGGTGACAGAGTGAGACTCCAACTCAAAAAAAAAAAAAAAAAAAAAGAATAAATACACAATATTTTATAAATAAATTTTGAGATTTTTTCAGGGTCCCCTTTGTAAGAGCTTGGGAAGCTGCTGCGAGGTCATCCAGGCTCTTAACAACAACACCTGGGAGATGGTTAGATATGTAGAGTCTCAGGCCCTGTCCTGGGCCTGCTGCATAGGAGTCTGCATTCTTACCCTGGTTCACGTACACATTTAAAGTTGAGAAGCACTGGTCTCAAACTCAGTGTGCACTGAAATCACCTGAAGGGTTTTTTTAAAAAACTACTAATACCTGAATCCTACTCCCAAGAGTTTCTGGTTTAATTGATGTGAGATATGGCTTGCACAACAAGATTTTTTTATTTTAATGTGAAGCAAAATTTGAGAACTACTGATCTAAGTCTCTCCTTTCTGCTGAACAAACTGAGGTCCAGGGAGTTGTGACTCAAATTTGATACAAGTGCATGGCTACAAGGGCTAAATTGTGGGATATTTTTTGTTAGACTTTGTTGTGGGTTGAATAGAGTCCCAATCCCCAAAAGATATGTCTATATCCTAACCTGCTGGTACATATTAATGTGACATTCGGAGATAAAGTCTTTGCTAATTTAATTAAGTTAAGGATCTCAAGATAAGACCATTCTGGATTTAATGGAAGGCCTCACATCCAACGACTAGTGTCTGTGTAAGAAAAGGAGAGGACACAGAGAAGACAGTGATTGAAAATGCAAGCAGAGATTGGAATGATATGTCTCTAATCCAAGGAATACCGAGGGCTTCTGGCGAGCCCCAGAACCTGGGAGGAGAGCACAGTACTGTTTCTCCTGCAGAGCCTCCAGGAGAAGCCAACCCTGCCATGCCCTTATCTCAGTCTTCTGGTCCCCTGAACCATAAAAGTCCAAGGGGGAACCCAAAATAACCAGAATTATCTTTTGGAGGGTGGGCCTCTTTTAGTAAGGCTTTCTCCGCTAGGTGTTCTAGGAACCCATCACCATCAGTGTAATTGTTGGTGTTGTTATGAGAGGCTTTGTTTGGTTTCGGTGATTTTTTTTTAAGACTCTTTCAACACATTTGCCCATTTCATGATGGGTGATTTACAAGTGCACCTGCCCACACCATGCTGAGTGTTTAGCAGTTTTGACCAAAAGCAACATGACCCCTATGCCCCACCTTCCCTATTCATCCAATCTCACCTTTAACTAACACCTTAGTTATTGTAGGGAACTAAGAATATCTTGTTTGGGCAGTAAAGGAAATGATGACCCTGGAAAGCTGGAATACATTTGGGATGGCCCAAAGACTCATTTGTGGTCACCTGTGAGCCATACTAGAAGAGTACAGATGCTCCTCAACTCACAATGGAGCTACATGCTGATGAACCCTAGTAAGTTGAAAATATATGTTGAAAATGCATTGAATTCACCTAACTTACCTAACACACACTAGCCTACAGTTGGGCAAAATCATCTAACACAAAGCCTATTTTATAATGTGTTGAATATCTCATATAATTTACTTAATTCTATACATTTTGTTGAAATTGTGATGGTTTTACATCACAAAAATCATAAGTTGGCATCCATCTACATAGAAAATATGGCCAGGCACAGTGACTCAAGTCTGTAATCCCAGCACTTTGGGAGACTGAGACAAGAGGATTGCCTGAGCCCAGGGATTCGAGACCAGCCTGGACAACTTGACAAGTCCTCATCACTACAGTATATAAAAAAATTAGCCAAATGTGGTAGTGCGCGCCTGTAGTTCCAGCTACTTGGAAGGCTGAGGCGGAAGGATCGCCTGAGCCCAGCAGGTCAATGCTGGGGTGACTGTGAGCATGCACTCCAGCCTGGGCAACAGAGTGAGACTCTTGACTCAAAAAAAAAAAAGAAAAAAAGAAAAAAGAAATTGGGTGGAAAAAGCTAGCTTAACTTTTGTATTTCTTGTGGTTCTATACTATTTCCTTAATTGTCTGGATTAGAAGGCCTTCTTTCACCTGTATCTATCAAGATGATAGTTGTATTTTTTTTCTCCTATGTCAACCTCCTTTCAGATATTCACATCAGGTTCTTGTTGATGGTACTGTTCTCTGTCTGCAGTGACCCTGAAATGGCACGGTTTGCCTCAGTGCATAAGAGTAAATGCCACAGGAGGAATAAGTTTAAGATATTATCATTCATTCATTTGTGCCTCCATAATGTGCAAGCATAAACATAGATTTGGCTCTAGGTCACCCCTGAAGAGTTTACAGTCTGATAAGGAAATCTCATGCTGTATTGCTATTATTTTGTATCTGCATGTCTAAGTGCTATTAAAAAGATATAAATCAAAAGTACAAAACACTACAGAAGCACAAAGAAGGTAACAACATCTCAACAACTCACTTGTTGTTCCCCATGGATGAATCAATCACATTGTTCCCTAAACCAAATGTTCATAGCAGAAAAGGAAGTAGCAGATACAAAAAAGTTATGGGAGAATTACATGATTTAAAGGTTGCATCAGTAACATGGCATGGAGCTAACTGTTATTTCAGAATGTGAAAATTACGTGATAGGAACTTCATGGTTTCTAGTCTTGGTCTAGGTTAAGATAATGAACATTCTTGATAACAGTGAGTAAAGGAATTATAAACGATCAACTCATATCTAAGCAGAGAGATTTTAATTACCAAGAGGTCAGGGAGTTAGCATGAGTACGTGATTGAGAGCTTGTGCGATAACTATGGGCAATAAGGGAGTTTGCCCAAGTTAGCAAAAATCCATGATGCATTCAGCAGAACCGTGCTTGCTGGAAGTATAACCAGCATGAGTGGCACATTCCCAGCCAACGTAGTCTCAAACTGCAGGACTCCAGTAATCCTTCCACCTCAGCCTTCCAAGTAGCAAGAACTACAGGCATGCACTACTACACCCAGTTAATTTTTGATTTATTGTAGAGACGTGGTCTTGCCAAGTTGCCTGGTCTCAAACCCACGGGCTCAGGCAACCCACTCGCCTTGGCCTGCCCAAGTGCTAGTATTACAGGCTGAGCCACTGAGCCTGGCCAAAATTTACTATCTTAATCACTTTTAAATGGACAGTTCAGTATTATTAAGTCAGATCTTGGTTTTGTTTTTGGTTTGTTTGTTTTTATTTTTATTTTTTTTGACTTGGAGTATCACTCTGACACCCAGACTGGAGTGCAGTGGCCGCTCCCGGCCACCGCAGCCTCGACCTGCTGGACTCAGGTGATTCTTCCACCTCAGCCTTTCAAGTAACTGGAACTACAGGCACGCGCTACCATGTCCAGCTAATTTTTTTTTTTGATTTATTGTAGAGATGAGGTCTTGCCAAGTTGCCCAGGCGGGTCTCAAACCCACAAGTTCAGGCAATCCACTCACCTCAGCCTCCCAAAGCACGGGATTACAGGCTGAGCCACCGAGCCCAGCTTGTTTGTTTATTTTTAGAGTCGGGGTCTTGCTATGTTGTCCAGGCTGAAGTACAGTGGCACAATCATAGCTCACTGCAACCTCAAACTCCTTGGGTCAGACAATCCTTGAGCCTCCACCTCCCAAGTAGCTGAAACTATAGGTACATGCCATCACGCCTGGCCATATCTTGGTTTTTAATACCATTCCCTATGTTTAAAAGATCAAGACTCTCTGAGAATGCTGGCCTCAGGACTGGCCAAGAAAAGAATAAGAGGGATGGGCACATCATGGCATACCATAAAGTAAGGAAGATCTCAAAGACCATTGATGTTATAACAAATGGACACAGGGACCAACTTGAAGTCACTCCCACTGTCTAAAATTGGAGACCTTTAAACATCAAAAATTACTGTAATTTATTGAAACCTATTAAATAAACAAAATCTATGAATTCACAGTGATCCTTTCAGAAAGAGAGAGAAATGAGGAGAGGCCAGCCCCAGAGGAAAACCTCTTCTTCAAGGAAGGTGGCTAGTACTGAAGAAATGATATATGGTATATGTAGAAAGTCACTACTGTGCATCCTCCAAACTAATTGATTGGTCAGGTAAGGATCATCATAGGAGATGAAAACCATTCAGTGAAATATTATTGGGAGCAGATTCTAAGGGAGCCAAAGTATTGCCCCTCAGCTCGCAAGGTTGGAAATTCATCACATGAGGATGAGATCTGTTGGGCACCACCTCAACCAAATGATCACATGGAACATCACCCACAGGGGTGACCCGCCACACCATGCCTCCCGATGTGCTGCACACATGAGGGGCACAGCATCACTCATGACTTATTCTTGCACACCTAATCAAGCTTCAGTCTTAATTTTCATTTTGCAGGAAATGCAAGGGATAGAGAAGCAAGTTAAAAGCACCAGGAAAACACCAACAAATTTGGGATGTGGAATATTCTATCAAACACCTGGACTGGACTCCTCAAAAAGTCAACGTCATGAAAAGAAGAGTGAGTTATGGCACTGTTCTAGATTAACCAGGACTAAAGAGACATAAAAACCAAAAGCAAAGTGTCCATCTCAATTAAGTCTTGGTTCAAAAACAATCTATAAAAGATGTCATTGTGACAACTGGGGAAGATACATGTATATATGCAGTTTATATTTATATACTGTATATTTATATATGTATGTGTATCATTCCATACAGAGGAAAAGAAAGAGAGAGACAGAGAGAGAGAGAGAATAAAATAAAACAGATAAACCGACTTCTTCACTCCCTCCCTTGGACTGATCAAAGCCACCTGAGAGGTGATTAAGGGACTTGATGATGTGCCAAGGAGTGTTGAGTTTACACAGTCTGAGCTAAAATAACCAGTTTTGTAGACTCTCACCTCCCTACTGACAGAAGCTTGGAAGAAGTCCCATCATTTCTCCATGCCTTAATTTCTCTTTTCATGAAATTGAAATTACAATTGGCTGAGCTCTTTTCATGAAATTGAAATTACAATTGGCTGCCTTGCTGAGGGATTCTCAGAGGATTCACTAGTTAATATCTGCAAATATTTTGAGACTGAAAATGATTATGAAAATCAGATGTGCAAATATCAACCCATGCCTGAGGTACATAAAGAAACCAGGATGGTTTCTCACAAATCAGGATATGAGTGTTAAAGGAGCTTAAATATACTCATTCCTAGCTATCCCCTCTGAAAGGACCTAGAAACAATAAAACCCCAGCAACAATGAACACAACTACCTAGCACCCAGATCATGGTTGCTTTCTTAAACATTGTGGTAAAATATACATAACATAAAATAAAATTTACCATCTTAATCACTTTTAAGTGGACAGTTTACTTGGTGGCTTGGAGGCTCCATGAACATCTTGTGAGGTTATCTTTGGAACTTGCCCTTGTAAGAGAATAACTGGAAATGAGATGCCCGTGCGTGAGACATTTATACCCAGAGAGAGGCGATGGATGGGGAGGAAACACCAAATTACAGGGTCGGAAGACCTTGGACACGTATTCAAACTCTACCACATTTTTTATCTGGAGCATTTCAACCAGTATTTGGTAGAGTAATCCATGTTCCCGTACTAAATTCAGAGTCATTTTATTTTATCACAAGGCTTGGCTAAGCATTAACCAAAAATGCATAGTTGCATTAAAATATGTATCTTTTATTTTCAATTTTTTTTTTTTTTTTTTTGAGTTGGAGTCTCACTCTGTTGCCCAGACTGGAGTGCAGTGGCCGCTCCCGGCCACCGCAGCCTCGACCTGCTGGGCTCCAGCGATCCTTCCGCCTCAGCCTTCCAAGTAGACGGAATTACAGGCATGCGCTACCACGCCCGGCTGATTTTTTGATTTATTGTAGAGATGAGGTCTCGCTGCCCAGGCGGGTCTCGAATCCGCGGGCTCAGGCCACCCACTCACCTCAGCCTCCCAAAGGCGCAGGATGACAGGCTGAGCCACCGAGCCCGGCTATTTTCAATTTTTAAAAAATAGAAACAAGGTCTCACTATATTGCCCAGGCTGGTCTCAAACTCCTGGGCTCAAGCAATCCTCCCACCTTCACCTCCCAAAGTGCTGGGATTACAGGCATGAGCCACCACACCCAGTCTCATTAAAATATATATTAGAGGCAGGGCTCGGTGGCTCAGCCTGTAATTCCAGTGCTTTGGGAGGCCGGTGAGTGGCTTGCCTGAGCAATCCACTCGAGACCCGCCCGGGCAACTTGGTGAGACCGTATCACTGCAATAAATAAAAAAAAATTAGGCGGGCAAGGTAGCGCACGCCTGTAGTTCCAGTTACTTGGAGGACTGAGGCAGAAGGATCGCCAGAGCCCAGCAGGAGCATGCCACTGCACTCCAGCCTGGGCGACGAAGTGAGACTCTGACTCAAAAAAAAAAAAAAAGCTGGGCTC
>NW_007246067.1:382010-478615 GCF_000164805.1 Carlito syrichta
ATATATAGATATATATAGATATCAGGATCTCAGTGGGAATTTTTCTGTCCTCTTAATAAATTCTGCTGTCTCAAAAAAGTAAAAAAAATAAAAAATATATATCAGAAAATGTAGTTAAAGTTAGCCAGTTCACCATTTTAGCTTTCCAAAGAAATGTCCTGCATCTCAGCCACACTCCTGGTTTCAGCCCTATTCTAGACCTAGTTCAGTATTATTACTATATTTGAAGTATAGAATCAGAAACTAATTAAAAGGGTTTATATTTCTCAAAGCACTCTGATAAACATTATCTCAGTTGATTTCTCCTATAGTCCCATGAGAGAGAAAGAGCAAAAAATAAATAAATAAACAACTTTTGCAAGTAGGTCTCAAATTACCCTGGTCAAGACCACATAACAAGTACATTACTAAGTTGGGAACACAATTCCATCCATCAACCTGTGCATACCTAGTCCTGGCCACACAGAGCCTGTTGGCATCACATCTAGTCTCTGGTCCTTTTACCTGTACTCCAAACGACCCATCAGGTCCCATCAACAGCCCGAGGACTAAACTCTGATCTTTTTTTTTTTTTTCTTGCCAAATTCCTAGCTAAGGAACCTGGGGTGTCACATCTTATAAAGTCTCATCAGACAGGTTTTTATTAACTCTATATAATGTGGCTTAATTTCCAACCTGACTCTGGCATAGCATCACATAACACATAAAAAAGGACATAAAAAACATTTTATGGCCCTGCAAAGCTATCTCCTGGGGAAATTTGCATCTGTATAAAATCCCTTTCCTAGGGATTCCCAGAGGAACCAGAAGTGCGCTAACCAGAAGTGTGCTCTCGAGGGGCTGCCACCTATGAGGCTTCATCTACGTATCAAGAAACTCCCTCTAACTGCCCCTTATCTCAATGTGGCATTTCCTTTACTAATTTCAAAATTTGTTAGAGTAAGTCTTTGAATCCACCTATGACCTGCAAGCCCCCGCTTGGAGATGTCTCACCAAAGCAATGTAAATCTCACATGTATTGATTTTTTATTTTTGTTAATGTCTGTCTTTCTAAGATACATATAACTGAGTTGCAGTTCAACTACCTCAGCCACATGTTCTCAGGGACTCGTACCAAGGGCCTAGGTCACTCGCATTTGGCTCAAAATAAACCTTCTTAAATACTTTACAGAGTTTGGTATCTTTTGTCAACAAACCTTATCTCTGTCACTGGTGTGGCCCAAGCCCCTCTTCCAGCCAGACCCCTCATATACTTCAACAAATAAATTTCGGAGGGGACACAGTTCAGTCCTTAATCCAAAGTGCTAAAATTGCTACTCTATTTAGATTGAAATCAAGGTAATTAGGAAATAGAAACTAAGCTTGTAACTTTAACATTAATGAAGCATGAAAAAAGTCCAAAATGTCTTCTAGTTATTAATACTGGGAACTTTTTAAGAAACACTATTTTGGACAGGGTGCCGTGGCTCAGGCCTGTAATCTCAGCATTTTAGAAGGCCGAGGCAAGAGGATTGCCTAAGCCCAGGGGTTCGAGACCAGCCTGGGCAACTTGATGAGACCTCGTCTCTACAATAAATGAAAAAATTAACCAGTCATGGTAGCCCATGCCTGTAGTTCCGGCTACTTGGAAGACTGAGGTAGAAGGATCTCCTGAGCCCAGCAGGTCAATGCCAGGAGAATGCCACTGCACTCTGGCCTGGGTAACAGAGTGAGACTCCAACTCAAAAAAATAAAAGAAAAAGAAAAAAAAGAAACACGATTTTTGAGTCCAAGGACTTAAAATCTTGTATTCAAATTTATTTGCACAGAATGCTGTAATTCACAAATAATTAATATTGCCTTTTTAATAAAAAGTTGATGGGTTTTAATTTTTAAAAGAAAGCCTCTATAAATAAATACAAAAAGGAGAATAAAGCACATTTTGGAACCCCTGAGTTAGAGTAACAACCACTCTGATGTTTCATTAAACAAAATAATCTTTGACCTTGCTTGTGTCTTGTGAAGGCAGGATGCTCAAGATCAAAGGTTAATTAGTCTGAAAATAGTAATACGTTTATCAACAAAATAAACTGAGAAATAATGTGCGCTTTAAGGCCAATATGTTTTCACTGTCCCAAATTCCTAAGCAAACACAATGAAATCGACAATTCATACAGCTTTTGCACACACAAAAAATAACATTTTTTTCCTTTTTGTGGCCTGAAGAGACTGTACCAACACAATCGTCTGCTTTTCTTCTGAGCAGTTCAGGGCAGCAGTGTTATCTCTGACTCAGGGACATGTTTTTAGAATCTTTGGATTCTCTTCACAAAAAATTAATGAACAGGATATTTAAAAATATTTCCTAAGTACCCTCCTCCCTCTTGCTGCCAACCCTATTTCCACCCACTGCTTGCTAAATAAAATTGTTGCTTAAGGTCAGGCCATGCTAGAATATGGGTGGGAGGGCATTTCATTAGAAGTCTGCAAAGTTAGCTATAATTTCAGACTGGCCACCCTCTGTGTGATCTGGGGCAAGTGAATTCAGCTCAACTCTCTGGGCCTCCCTTTTCCCATCCATAAGACTGCAGGGTGAGACTCAGTGATCTCTTATGTCTTTGCAATGACCTTTTTATTCTTATTCTTTATGAGAACAAAATATAAGACTTTGAAAAAAATGTGTGTTGTATGGTCAATGAAGTTTTCTGTTGCTGTAATTGCAACAGAAAACTTTTATATTTTATTCTCATTTTTATTTAGTTTTACATATCTTCTATTTTCTGTGATAATTATTTGATCTAAGAGGTACTTAAACCTTCAATTGTATGAGATCTTCTTAGCTATCCTTTTTTTACTGATATCTAAATTAACTTTCTTATTGTCAGAGAAGGTAGTCTTTAATACTAATTGAAATATTTAAAGACTATTTTTTGGCTTAGAATGTAAGAAATTTGTGCAAATGTACCTTGTGCATCAGACAGAATTATACAACAACTGGATAAAATGTTATTTGTATGTGTATTAGATCACTCATATTAATCGTATTTCCACTTTCTGTAACACTACTGAGTTTTTAATCTGCTTCATATATCGATAGCTGAGACAGATGTGTTGAAATTTCTTACTATGATAGTAAATTTGCTCCGTTTTAAAAAAGAAAAAGAAAAATATATGTAAGAAGAAAAATAGCAGGAAATGAATGAACTTAGATGTTCGCAAGCATTGTGGCCACCAAGGGGGCTAAAGCACCACATGAGGAGCACACATTCCCCCGTGGAGTGCAGCCTAGGCTAGTGGTAACAGACCTAGAACTAGACCTCGGGCTCGGAATCTAAGCACAGGGTTATTGCTACATTGCAGTGTGCCCCTTGGAACATCACACCAACCTCTCTGACCCTCAGTCTCTTCATCTGCAACAGAAAGGAGTGAAATTAGAGGGTCCCTGTCTCTGCTGGGATTGCATTAGTGAGGCAGCTGGGTATTGTTAATTGATAAGGAAGCGGTTCAAATAGGATCCATCTGTTTTTAATTAAATTCATTTGCAACATCTTTATAAATGCTCTGGGTCTAGGAGATAACATATTAGGAGATACTGAAAACACACATATTGAAACCATATGGCAATGTATAAAGGACAGACCCAATTACATAGAATTATACTAGTGACTGGGAAGGGCCAGGAAGCCTATGGACTGAAAGATCCGAAGAGGAATTAAAGTTTATTGGGCACCAGAAAAGTAAGAGAGTATTTTCAATGGAAATTGAATGGTACCAGGAGTGTTGTTATAGGAAAATGACATTCTGTGGAATCTGAGAGAGGAAAGGAAGTAAGGGAAAGACTCAAACAAAAGCCAGAGGTGAAGTAGAAGAATGACTGGGAATGTCAGTGTGGGGTGTGGAACAGGAAGAAGAGGCACAGAACCTGGAGCAGATGACAAGTCTTACCCACAGCCCAACACATACTCATAGTTTTGTTTTTGTTTTGATCATTAAATTATATGTGTAGAACAATTTTAGTTTCACAGCAGATTCAAGCAGGAAGTTCCCATACATCCCATGTCCCCCCTTGTACACAGCATCCCACTGGTGACTTCTCACATCACAGTGGTACCACACAGTGGTCACAGTGTGACCGATGAACTCATGTTGACACATTATCACACAAAGTCCACACTCTACCATAGGACTCACTCTTGGTGTTGTCCATGGGTTTGCACAAATGCTTAATGACATGTATCCACCATGACAGTAACATACAGATCATTTCAATGCCCTAAAAATCCTCTGTGCTCTGCCAGTTCATCTCTCCCTCCTCTAACCCCTGGCACTCACTGATCTTCTTACTGCCTCCATAGTTCTGCCTCTCCCAGAATGTCTATAGCTGGACTCATACTGTATGTAGCCTTTGTAGATTGGCTTCTTTCACTTAGTAGCATGCATTTAAGTCTCCTCCATATCTTTTCATGGCTTGATAACTAATTTCTTTTTAGCACTGATTAATATTCCATTGTCTGGATGTACCACAGTTTACTTATCCGTTCACCTACTGGAGGACATCTTGATTGCTTCCAAAGCTTTGGCAATTGTAATAAAGCTTCTGTAAACATTCATGTGCAGGCTTTTGTGTGGCAAAATACCAAGGGATGTGACTGCCGGATTATATGGTAACAATATGTTTAGTTTTTTAAGAAACTGTCAAACTGTCTTCCAAAATGGCTGTACCATTTTGCATTACCATCAGCAGAATGAGAGTTTCTGATGCTCCACATCCTCACCAGCATTTAGTGTTGTCAGTGTTCTGGTTCTTAGTCATTCTAGTAGCTGTAGTGATATTTCATTGTTGCTTTAATTTGAAAATCACTAATGACATGACATATTATGCATCTTTTCCTAGGCTTATTTTCCATCTGCATGTCTTCTTCAGAGAGATGCCAGGTATTTTCCCACTTTTTAATAGGATTGTTCATTTCTTATTGCAGAGTTCGAGTTCTTTGTATGTTTTGGATAACAGCCCTTTATTAGATGTGACTTGTGCAAATATTTTCTCCCAGGCTGTGACTTCTTTTCTCATTCTCTTGACCATGTTTTTAAAATAATCAGCATCTGGTTAAAATACATAAGGTCAGCCTTGAAGAGAAAAAATAAATCACAAATCTTACCCCCTGAAGGGAACCTAGTGGAAGGGTGGGCAGTGGTAGAAGTGGAGGGTGCATAGTATGGTTCTGTCTTGGTACATGTTCTATATTATTCCCAAAGTGTGGATAACAATACTGAAGCAGATTTCTCACACAATACTGGGAAACTCACTTGAGGCAGTGCATAAAAGTCTCAGAGGGATAGCTGGGTTGATGAGCACCATAGCTAGTCTCTCTTCCTCTTCTTTTAATAGTTCATCTGAAACAACGTGTAGGAGAGGGAGAGGTCTTGTCACTACCAAGCTTAGAGGTCACTTCCTCCAGGAAGCCTTCCTAGCTTGCCAAGTACTGATTTGGTGCACTACTTTTATGCACTCTGTATCCTACAAATCAGAGAATTTCCTCTGCATTCTGATGAACTGGGTACTTGTCATAGCTCTCACTAAAGCATAAGTTCCATGAAGCAGGAGCTGCCTGCATTTGTTTCAGCTATATCCCAAAGTTTAGCACAGTATTTGGCATACGATCAGTTCTCAACAAATATTTGCTGCATGGATAAATGAAGTACTGGAAGATGTGACAGAGACTCGTTGCTGTAGTTTGCTAGGACTGCCATAGCAAAGTACCACAAATCTGGTGGCTGGAACTACAGAAATGTGCTGGATCTCAGTTGTGGAGTCTGAAAGTCCAAGGTCAAGGTGTCAATAGTGCCAGGCTCCTCTGAAGATGCTAGGGAAGGATTAGTTCCAGGCTATCTCCAGTTTCTGTGGTTCCATAGCTTGTGGCAGCTAACTCCAGTCTTCACATGGCTCTCTCCCTGTATATGTCCCCTGTGTCCAAATCTCTCCTTTTGGTAAGGACACCAGTCGCACTGGATGAGGACCCCCCCACTCCAGTATGACCTCATTTTAACTATTTATATCTGTGATGGGTCTATTTCCAAATGAGGTCACATTCTGAGGTACTGGGGGTTAGGACTCAAACATATCATCTTAGGAGGGCCCAATTCAACCCAGAACACTAATCTAGGGACTTTGACATTGATTCTGTAGGCAGATAGGCCCTCTAAACAAGAATGTAACACAATCAAGTTTGTATTTTGGGGAGAGTATCCCAGCAGAGGTGTCTAAGTTGGAGTAGGAAAACACAAATGGAAGCCCAAGGAAGGACACTAGGTGGGCCAGGTGAGAGGTGATGCCCTAGACATGGGCAGTGGCGGTAGGGATGGAGAGAGAGCAGAGGCTACGAAATAGTGCAGAGGGAGCCCTAGGCTGCAATGACAAGTGAATGGCGATGACTGATTAGAGAGGCAGCCAATTACTAACTTGGGAAATGCAGAAAGGGAGCAGGTAAAGGAAGAAGAGAATTAGCTCAATTTGAGGCCCACAGAGTTTGAGGTCTTTCATCCTGGTATTTATCTCCCTAAATCTCTACCCTGCAAATTAAATCCAGGATAATTTATGTTGTTCTTATTCAGCATCATCTATTGACTAAGAGATAAACACATGTGGATTGCTACTTAGCAAAGAAAATCTAGTTTTCTTTTTATTTTCAACTTTTCATTTTTAAATAATTACCTCCAGAGTTGTTTTGAAAAGTCTTACCAACTGGGCATAATGGCTCACACCTATAATTCCAGCATTTTGGGAGGCCCAGGTGAGAGGATTGCTTGAGCCCAGACGTTAGAGACCAACCCAGGCAACATAGTGAGTGAGACCTTGCCTCTACAAAAAAATAAATAAATAAAAATTAGCCAGGCATGGTGGCATACTCCTGTAGTCCCAGCTACCCGTGAGGCAGAGGCAGAGGGATCACCTAAGCCCAAGCAATCAAGGCTGTGGTGAGCTATGATTGTGCCACTGCACTCCAGCCTGAGCAATAGAGTGAGAACTTAAATAAAAAATAAAATAATTTAAAATTCTTGCATATCTTTCACCTAGCTTCCCCAAATGTCAACATCTTTACAGAACCACAATATAACTAACAAGCATGCTCTCAGTTAATGGTGTAATGATCAATTGTACTATTATTCAATATGCTAATAATTGTATTATTGAATATATGATTAATATTGACACATAATATTAACTAATCTACAGGTAACCTAGTACTTTATTATTTTTTTTCAAGCAATAATGGTTTAAAGCATTTTGGAATGGTGCCTGACACATGGTGGAAACTCAGTAAGTATCTGTGAAAGAGGGAAGACTTGGGCAACCCCCTGGGGTCTCCTCCCACTGTAGGAGTTTGTCTGTCCGCTAAATAAATCCTGCTTTTAAAAAAAGAGGGAAAGCCAGGCTCGGTGGCTCAGCCTGTAATCCCATGCCTTGGGAGGCTGAGGTGAGTGGATTGCCTGAGCCCGTGGGTTCGAGACCCACCTGGGCAGGCAAGACCTCATCGGAAGGCTGCAGCAGAAGGATCGCCGGAGCCCAGCAGGTCGAGGCTGCGGTGGCTGGGAGCGGCCACTGCACTCCAGTCTGGGCGACAGAGTGAGACTCCAACTCAAAAAAAAATAAAAATAAAAAAATAAAAATAAATAAATAAATAAATAAAGAGGGAAGACTTGAATGAATGAGAAGAAATGCAAGAAGAGAAGAAATTGACATCCTGTGAGCTGCCTACTGGAAGCTGAGCTAAGGACTTTACCTAGATTACCTCACTTCAACTTCCTCACAACCTATGAGACTAGCAATTAATTGCCTCAGATTTCAGATTTAAAGGTAATTAAAGGTATAGAATTTTGCCCATTTAAACACACTAGACAGATTGAAAAAACAAAAAAGAAAGAAACATCTCAAGGAATGGGTTCAGCTTAGAGAGGGACCGCTGGGAAGGATTCTCCTTGTCCTCAGAAGCGTGGGATGAAGGGCTTGTTTTCCACATGGACATGTCTCACCTGGCAGGATGTACAACATACCAGAGAACACCTGGTTTTTCACACCTGCAAACCCAGTCACCCCTCCACAATCCCATTAGATCATGAAGCAGTTGGTCCTTACAGCTGGCTCACTTTTGAGAGGGATCTTTGCAGTTGCAGCAGAATCATGCCAGGAACACTTTGAATACAAGTTTGGCTTCAGGTCTCCCACCCCTATCTCCTTTCCGAAACCCTCTCCCTACCTACCGGTTAGAGATCATCATACAAAAGCTTACCCAGCTTTGAACTTCCTCCTTCCTCCACCTGGTCCAGGCTCACCTGGCCTTTGTCTGGTTCTCCACAAAGGAGAATAGTGGAGAATGTATTCCTGGGAAATAGTGGAGAAATGTAGCTTCTCTGCAGACCAGATGCAAAATAGGGCTAACTTCTTGTCTGGGATTGTCTCTTAGCAAAATCAAGGGTGTACGATGACATCCTAGATGGCGCCCACTTCCACCAACTCAGGCCATTTCCCAGGCACCCTATGCCTTTAGGCAGCCTCTGAACTCCCAGGAAACCCTCTAGGAACTCCTTTGGGCAGCTCTGTGCTCCCACCATTTCCTTCAACTTCTCCATAGGAACAAAACTCATTCACATCCTTTTGTACCCTCCAGGCCCTCCAGACTTCTGAGAAATAGAGAAATCAACCTAGGCTAGCACATTCATGAATATAAACATGCCCTGAGTAAGAAATGTACATTTTCTCAGTTGTGGCTTCCTGGTTGCATTGTATGAGATCAAAGAAGCAAATCTAATGGTGGAGATGCATTTTGGGATAGGAGGACCTTGGGCCATTTCTTCAGTTACACAGTGGTTTTTTTTTAACCTCTATTACTCAGTAATCTTGCCTATTATTTCCTTTCACATCAGTGACTTAAATGATGGAGTAGAAACTCTGTGGGTTGAATGCAGGGAATTTGCTAAATTAGGCAAGGCACATTTGGACTCCAAGGGTAATATGAAATTTAATAGAGACATTATGCAAGTCTTACATTGGTGAAAATAAGTAATTCAAAATCTAAGCTGTTGGAATCTGAAATTACTTTGAGTCTTAAAGGAATGTGGTTATGGGGTTTGAGCCACATGACAGGCCGCTGTAACCTTTGTTTCTCTGATGATAGGGTAGCTTTCTTCCTTACCTACATTGCTCTGTAAAATGTAAGTGACTTAGCCAGGCTCAGTGGCTCAACCTGTGATCCCGCGCTTTGGGAGGCTGAGGTAAGTGGATTGCCTGAGCCCGCGGGTTCGAGACCCGCCTTGGCAACTTGGCGAGACCTCATCTCTACAATAAATCAAAAAATCAACTGGGTGTGGTATCGGGTGCCTGTAGTTCCAGCTACTTGGAAGACTGAGATGGAAGGATCGCCGGAGCCTAGCAGGTCGAGGCTGTGGTGGCCAGGAGCAGCCACTGCACTCTGTTAGACCCCAAAGTCCTAAATCCAAGAGACCACCAAAGAGCCAGCTCTGATGCAAATCACACGAGGGTCTTTATTCAGGCTCGAGTCTGGGCTCACGTCTATAACTGGCGCAGCGGTACAGGAACAAGAGCCCCGACCTAGTAGAGCAAGTAGTTTATATACACAGTTACGAGGGAGGGACTGGGCGTGACCGGCTTTTCCTAGGCTTGAGATGTTATCCAATTAGAAGAAGGCATGACGTAGAAAACGAAGTCCACGGACCTTGCATAATTAGTTCTCAATTAGGTCCACAGTGATGTCAGGGGACAGGAGAGCTTGAGATTGGTTGGTTCATTTTTGATTTGTGCGGGTGTGGGCTCAGTTGCCCGTGATTGACTACTAATGGCCAAACGGGCAGAGTGGAGGTAGTTAAGCCTCCTGGAATGTTAGATAAGCTACAGTTTACAGTCAGCTTCAGCGTACGAGCAGGTTTGAAACAAGACAGAGCCTACCAGAAGAGTGGCTGGCGCCTCAGAGCCTACCATAATTTAAGCAAAGGAATGTCCAGGAGGGTCTTATTGCTTAACATTCACACACTGTCAGCAGTGGTTGCAGAAGCAGAAGAAGCCGGTTATTTCATTTAACATGGTTATTATGGGACAAACAAAAACTTAACAAAGTTCTAAGTACAAACACTGCAAATATTTTGTAACTTTACGGTCACAGTTACTACCAGGCGCCTTACATATACCTAGTCTTACGGGGCTTGAGGTAGGGATTTATAAAATACAGTGAACATGAGGTGGAAATTCATATAGTAAACGTTTCTTTCATAGCAAGTCTACTTCTTTTGAGTCCTTTGAGTCTCTCACACTCCAGTCTGGGCGACAGAGTGAGACTCCAAATCAAAAAAAAAAAAAAATGTAAGTGACTTAAGGATGCCAGGAAAGACCCTGCCCTTCTTCACTATTGACCCTCTCTACAGATTAGCTTCTCTCTTACCTCTCCAACGCAAAGACTTTATGACTATCACCTTGTCTTAAGATGGAATGTTAAATATACTCTTTTAAACTAGAAAGGAAATGAAAACAAGCCACACGGGGAAAAAAAACTAGTCAAATTGTTGTGACTCAAAAGCCAACCTTGTATAGAAAATGTTACAATCCTACTAAATTTCATTGTTTTCTACCTATATAAGGAAGACCTTAACTTTTAACTTCAATGCACTGATCCCATTTCTCTGGTGTCTGTTTTTTTGGGTGGTCATTCCAAGTTTTTTGTGTGAATCAACTTTTAAAAACTGGCTTCTGATCCTTTTGATGATTTCAGGTTGACATGGTAATGAACTAAAAACATTCCATAGACAGGATGGTGATCACTTGGTTCAGCTCTACTGGACCAGAAAGCTATGAGGGGGTACAGCGGGTGGGTTGAGTATGCAGGAATTTATGCGGAGTGGGTTTCGATTTGTGAACAGGTGGTGTGGAAAGCAGAGAGGCCTCTAAAATGTGCTCAGCAGGGTTCAGAGCCACAAATGGACCCTTCTAAAAAATACAGTCTCTACAAGGCCACCTTTTGTCTTTTTGGGGTCCTTCACTCCAGTCATTTCTCATTTTGATTTTTGTCTACCCCTAAGCTCTCCAGTTCATTCCCTTTGTAAATGTGCCTCCAGGAACAAATGGCAAAGGGATGATATTTTTACTCCTCCCAAGAAAAGATCTAAGTATGCATCGCTTTTTCAGAAATGTTAGTTCTGGGGAGGGGGCATCTTAAATTTATAAATAGCCTCATGGCCCATTTTGCCAATGCTCTGGAGTGCGTATTACTAAAAAAGCTACTACAGGAATTCAACCTTTGTGCTTGGTGGGTATTTGATCTTTATGAGAAAACTAGGTATAACTTGCAGTGCACATGAAAGACTCACTGGGAGGTGGGGGACATCTTCACCCCTAAAAATCATAAACAGTATTTAAATAGTGCCCTGCTCTAAGATGGGTGCCTGGACCAGATCTTCACCAGGCCCTTTTCATCCAAGGGAGGTTCAGTTCTAATAGGGGTTATTTTTCTTTTTACTTTTGTCAAAATTTATATCGAATCAGGTTTCATAGGAGATACAGAATCATAATTATCTATCCCAAATAACAATGGCATGTTCCCACTAGATGCCCTCATATTTCTTCCTACCATGACTAGCTACATAATTTTTGAGGCCCAATGCAAAATTAAAATTCAGACCCTCCCTCAAGTTCAGAAATTATTAAGAATTTCAAGTTGATGATGGCAAAACATTAAGCCCAAAAGAGGGCCCTTCTCGGTGAAAAGCCCCATGCAGTTGCACAAGTCACATACCCACGACACCAGCCTTGCTCCCAGCTCTGTGATTAAGCACAGTGCTGGAAAAGAGAGTCTGACATTCCCAAACCCTCTTCTCCCTCCAACCACCAACCACTTCAGACATGAGAGGTTTTCAATAGGAACTGAAATAATAAAGGCAAAGGACTCTTAGTAATGACAACATTCAATCTGCTCTTCTCCCTCACAATGAAAAACACAAAAATGCAGGTGAAAGCAGTTATTTTGTGGAGAGAGCATTCACTATAACTGTTAGGCATCTGTTTCCTGAAACTGGGACACATGTTGTTTTAGATGGTGGCATTTAAATGGGAAGGAACAGATGCTGTCAACTCAGGTATGCTAATAATGCTATCTCAAAATGCAATAAAGACATACCAACTTCTAAAACCGGAAGCTAACTTGAAATTACCAGCAAATGCATGAAAATAGAGACTATAATCCTTGGTGTTCTGCCCATTGTACAAATGTACCCTAGAAACAAGAAATGTAAACTAGAAAAATGGATCTGATCTGCCCCCACCCCACTCCAGTTGTGCTATGAAGATTTAGAAGGAAACAACAAAAAGCAACGTTAGGTTACACAAGCAAGGCTTTGGTTAGCAACATGAGCATGTCCAAGGAAGACAGTTTAAGATTTCTTTAGTATAAAGACATCTTTCAGATCCTTATGAAGGACATAGGAAGAAATGACTGGACAGAAATAGAGCAAAGCTTGGGAGGGATCATAGCTGAAGAGAAGAAATCAACTGCAGCATGGGAAGGTGTGTATAAGCTGGCTGAAAAATGATCCGAGGTGGGTCAAAAGTTGAGCATGAGTCAGTGATACAGAATAGGACCCTGTGTTGAAAAGCCAGCTTTGTCTTGATTTTTTTAAAAAAAGTTTAAATGAAAAGACTAAAGAAATTCTTTGATAATATTTAGCACAGGTTAATGCTCTTATTGGGGTATTTGGTTCTAAGAAAGTTCTGAGAGTCATACAAGGAAGGAAGGAAGGAAGGAAGGAAGGAAGGAAGGAAGGAAGGAAGGAAGGAAGGAAGGAAGGAAGGAAGGAAGGAAAGAAAGAACCCAGGAGCTTTGGAATAGAGATCTTGCCATAGGAGATAAAGGAAGCTGATTCGCTTACCTTGAAGAGAAGACATAGATGGAGAGGTAATTGAACATTTTGGCTGTTGTATGTTTGGCTACAATGTAACTAGACTGCATGTAACTATACTTGGCTACAATGTAACTAGACTCATCTACAACAAAGGCTTCGATTACATGTTCCTTGAAAGGGTATATAAAAGGATATATCTTCCTTCTCTATTAAAGACCTCTCTTCCTAACCCCCACCTCGCACACACCCAAGCAGATATCAGATTCTACTCACTTCAGGTCAGAAAAATCATCATTCCACCTGTTATAATCTCCATCCTCCCACCCTTCTTGTCCCCACAAGAATATGAATTTTAATAGGACATACACGCTCCACACTTTGTTCATCCTTTCATGCCTAGCTCTTATGAGTGTCAGTAAATCTTTGTTGAATGAATTCATTTTCAAAGCATTTATTGAGATCTATTATGGACACAGTAATAGAATAGACAATATGCAGGGTTCAAAGAAACTACACACAGAGGACTCAAATTTCAAAAAGGAGGAATGAATTTTCAATACTTCTGACTAATAGATTGACTTCAGTCCCTTAAAATATTAAATAATGTTTAAGCCGGGCTCGGTGGCTCAGCCTGTAATCCCACACCTTGGGAGGCTGAGGTGAGTGGATTGCCTGAGCCTGTGGGTTCGAGACCCACCTGGGCAACTTGGCAAGACCTCGTCTCTACAATAAATCAAAAACTAGCCGGGCGTGGTAGCACGCATATGTAGTTCCAGCTACGTGGAAGGCTGAGGCGGAAGGATCACTGGAGCCCAGCAGGTCGAGTCTGCAGTGGCCGGGAACGGCCACTGCACTCCAGTCTGGAAGACAGAGTGAGACTCCAACTCAAAAATAATAATAATAATAATTTTAAAAAATATATAAAACAATAAGATGATCGTTTAGGGCTAGCATAGATTCATGAATTATAGATCATATCTAAATTGTATTTTTATCATTGTTGGGCCAGAGTTACTGGACTAATAGATAAAAGAGAGATTATATGAAATAAGGCACACATCCTAAGTGTTTTTACATATGATATCACATCAAAAACCCCACAAGGTAGGTATATTGGGTTGAATAGTGTCCCAAAACTCCATGTGAGTCAGAAACTCAAAACACATTGGAAGTAAGGTCTTTACAAGTGTCTAGTTAATATGGTCAGACTGGATTAGGGCCCTAAAGCCAATGCCTGGTGTTCCTTATAAGGAGAAAAATATTTGAAGATGCAGAGGACACTCAGGAAAAAGGCCTCGTGAAGACTGAGTCAGAGATTGGAGTGATGTCCTCACAAGCTAAGGAAGACCAAGGATTGCGGTCAACCACCAGAAGCTAGAAGAGGCAAGGAAGGAACTTCCCTAGAGACCTCAGAGGGAGTATGGCCCTGCTGATTTTGAACTTCCAGCCTCTAGAACTGTGAAGGAATAAGTTATTGTCATTTTAAGCCACCTAATTTGTGGTAATTTCTTATGAGATCCCTAAAAAGCTAATGGAGTAGTTATTGCATTCATTTATAATAAGCACTTAGCTAGGAAGTTGCAGAACCCAAATTCAGCCCTGACTCCATGCTCTTAGCATGAAAGCTGCCCACAGATTTTTGACTGGCTTATCTTTTGCTATCCAAGACTGACCAATAGATTAATGTCAACCTGAAGAGCTCCCTAATGATATTCACTCATTTATTCATTCATTTATGTAGAGGTGACGAAGGGGCCTACCCCAAACTCTGCTCATTGATTAATGAATATCATCAGTAATAGTTAATAGTTAATATTTATGTAGCACACCCTATATCCCAGACACTATGGAAACACTTTATGTATATTAACATGTTTATTTCTAAAATGACCCTAGATGAGGCAATGGGCAGACTGATTACAACAATGTCCCTGCTTCCTCCCCTCTGTCTGTGCCAAGCCCCTACAACATGACTTTGCAGCTCTTCCCATAAAGAGGTAATGGGACCTCTTTACCACGCTGAATATGGACTGGCCCTGGCACTTGCTTTGGCCAACAGAGCAGCAAAAGTAATTGTGCACCAGATGCAAGCCTCAGACTCAAGATGCCCTGTACTCTTTTCCTCTCTAGACATGAAACAAGCCCTCAGCCACTGGCAAGTGGGCTGAGGCATTTCAGTAGATAATTGACCTGCTCCTATAAGCAGAACCAGCCAGTCAACCTTCAGCTGACCACAGGCAAATGAGGGAGCCTACTTCAGACTGGAAAAGCTGACCAGCAATGCCCAGCTCAAACTGCCAACCTGCAGAATGATTGTGAGAAATAAATGATTGCTGTTTTAAGTCACTAAGTTTTGAGGTGGTTTGTAAAGCAGCAACAGCTAATAAGCACTTGTAGGTACTCTAGTCATAGGGTATTATGATTAGTTTTCCACTTCACACATGAAGAACCTAAGGTAGAGAAGGGTTTCGTGATACACTAAGTTTATACAGTTACCAAGTGGCAGGGCCAGGACTCGAACTCCATTGAATCTGGCTCCAGAGTTCATCCTCTGAACCACTATGGCATCCTGCCTCTCAATCATGTCCGTGAATTCATAGAAAGATAGCTTACAACATTGGTCAATGACATCAAGCCAGGAGGGGTGACTAATGTCATAGATGACAGAATACAGATTCAGAATACTCTCAGTAGGCATGACCCCAAATCTATTGATTTATAAGACCAAATTTCACTGATCATAATATAAATATAGAATAATAAATGTCATATCATGTAATATTTAAAAATACAAAATCCTGTACATGAGATTTCAAAATTACACAAAGAATGGGGGAAGCTTGACAAAAAAGCAGCTCATGTGAAAAATTTAGAGGGTTTTAAAGAAACAAAGTATGTATAAGAATCAACCATATGATGCCCCTCTTTAACAGGTCTGGTGTCCAGGCCCCAGGAAGTAATCATGGCATGATATAGGGGACATTGATAAATCAAAGTATGACAAAGTCATACAAAAATTACATTATATGAGAGAGTAAGGATATTGAATCTGGCTGGAGTAGGAAAGGGCACAAGACTGTGAGCTGCCTTAACTAAAGATTTATCAAAATGTCAACAAGGAAGTAGATTGCTTCTGTGATCCTTTGGAGAGAGAGGACAGGGAGCAGTGACTGGAAGTGTAACAGTTTCATTGAGTGCAGGCAGGAAGTCCTTTTATTTTTTTCTCCCACTACCCCTTCCAGGCTGCTCTCTGGGCTTGCTCTTTTCCATCTCTTGATGAAATCTCCAGCAGGTCCCATAGCATTTTGGTCTCTCTCAGTAAACTGAACAGCTCTATTTTAAATATTCCTCCAATGGAACATCAACCCTCCAAACTCATGTAACTCAAATCTTGTCTCCCCCATCCCCGACAGAGCCAACAGAGGGGAAGTTTGGAGAAGGAGTTGTGTTGGGTTAGGGTTTCTTCCTTGCTCAGTTTCCTTCCCCATGCAGTCAGATACCATTCTTGATCCTTTTAGATGATACCCAAGGGGAGAGAGGATTAGGAGAAAAGGGCAAAGTGGTAGATATGGTTGTAATCTGGTTGTCACGCTGTCTTGGGGCCAGAAGGACAATAACCTTGTGTATTGTAAGCACATGAGACTTCCTCCAGGAGTCAGGCTGAGCTGCCTTGGCTGAGGCCATATCTTTCCTTCCAAGCGTGGCTCTCAGTTTTTCCCTGGCCTTCTGCTCTCCTGCTGGAGTCCCATTGCCTCTCTAAGAGGCCCTCTTTCATGGAATTCCTTTTGAGAAGACCCAGATCAATTCTCTGCTACACAAGGCACACTCCATCCAGGGAGTGTGTACCTGCTGTACCACTAGGGAAGTGCATTTCCCTTCCCATGCAACTTTCTCACTAGGTTCCTGGGGTGGCAGTGGGGGTTTATAGGCATAGCCTCAGCCTTTAAACATTTCAGACTTGCAGTCCTCAAGCTCCAGGGAGACACTGGAAACTCAGAATCCCTTCTAACTTGTCTTGAGGGAAATTGCCACAGTACTCCAACACTCCCTTCAAAGAGGGAAGGTTCACAAGACTGGTAGAGATGGGCTGATGCTAGTGGGATAGGTCCTTGCAATCTCCATGTAGGGCATCAGGCACCCAGATTCAGGGCACAAAGTATCTGATATCTGGTTACTGTTCTCAGCATTTAGGGTCTTTGTAGAATTCTGAGAATGCTCCATTCTACCATATCCTTACAGAAGCTACAGGGAAGTGAGTTTCCAGTCAATAAGTGATTATCTTTCTAAGAAAGTAAATCAATAAATTTGTAGTCTACAAATCTCTAAAATTAGGAGCAGAAAATGTGCAATGAATTTCTGTGCAGAATGGGAGGTGGACAGGTAACACCTACCAGCTTTTTTCTCACTCCAGAATTCTGTTTTTTCTATAACTCTGTCCATCCCTACACTTAAGAAATATATGCATTTCAGGCTCATGCCTGTAATCCCAGCACTTTGGGAGGATAAGATGGGAGGATTTCTTGAGTCTAGCAATTTGAAACCAGCCTGGGCAACATAGCGAAACCTCATCTCTATGAAAAAGTGAAAAAAATAAATAGCTGAGCATGGTAGCTCACACTACTCAGGAGGCTGAGGCAGAAGGATCACCTGAGTTTAGGAGGTCAAAGTTGCAGTGAGTAGTGATTTTTCCACTGTACTCCAGCCTGGGTGATAGAGTGGAACCTTGACTTAAAAAAATACAGACATACGTGCGCGTGCGTGCACGCGCAAGCGCGCGCGCACACACACACACACACACACACACACATACATCAAAAGAAAGAAATTTCAAGGGGTCAGAGAAGTGAGTGCATGATTACACAGTGCCAATGGTATTCAGAAGTGCTGATGGGAATTAGAAGGAAGGAAAGCTCTGGAAAGGGTACCTGACATTTAGCTGGCAGGGATTCCTCTGCTGTAGTAGCACTTATCCTATACTTTTAAAGAGTATTGTTTCTGATGTTCTGCTTGGCTGGAGAGGCTTGTCCATAACTGTATCTCAAGGTTTGGCACCCTATCTGGCATGCTGAAGTGTTCATAAAGATATGTTGAGTGAATAAATCTAATGAAGGAATGAAGACCTAGGGAGGAAAGTAAGTGTGGAAATACTAGAATTTTTTTTTTTTTTAGGTCGCTATAAGAGAGGGAATGGATAGGTGAAGATGTAGTATTAGGAACTGGGGCAGAGTTACCCAAAGGTCAGTAACCCAAGAATGGAGGGACTGTGTAAGAAAAAGAGAGAGCCATGTGGCTGAATTAGGTGAAAACAATCTTTACCACAAGAGTTAGACCCAGTAGATGTGAGGATGGGATTCTAGTCTCCCAAGCAAGGGATCAATGCTATGAGATTGAAATTTTAGAAGGATTAATTTTTAGAGATAAAAAGACAATTGAAGCTTCCAGTTAAAGATGGATTCAGGAAAATAGTTTAAGCCGGAGTATGGAAATTAGATTTTTAATTGACATAAAGAAAGTCATTATGTGAAAAATTTGTGAACTATTTCCTAGAGTCCTTAGAAATCTATGATTAGGCAAAGCATAGTGGCTCATGCCTGTAATATCAGCATTGTAGGAGACAGAGGTAGGAGGATCTCTTGAGCCCAGGAATTCAAGACTAGCCTGGGCAAAATAGCAAGACCCCAGCTCTACAAAAAAAATACAAACAAACAAAAAAAGCCAGGGTGAGATGGCTGTGCCTCTAGTCCCAGTTACTCAGGAGGCTGAAGTGGGAGAATCACTTGAGCCCAGGAGTTTGAGGCTTCAGTGAGCTATGATCACACCACTTCACTCCAGCCTAGGGGAATTGATTAGATAACTTTTCAAGGGTAATTCTATGCCATGGTTATAGGTTTCTTTTTTTGTTTCTTTGTAAAGATGAAGTCTGATTGTGTTGCCCAGGCCAATCTTGAACTCCTGAGCTCAAGCAATCCTCCCACCTCAGCCTCCCAAAGTGCTGGGATTATAGATGTGAGCCACCATGCTTGACTTGGTTTTATTTGCTAACTAAAACTGAATTTGGAGTAGTTTTACTTGCTAACTAAAACTGAATTTGGAGTGGCAGTTCAAAATTCTAAATGTGCTCAAATGCATAGCATAGCCTGAGGTCATTCCAAACCACTCAAAATCACTATTAGTAAAATCATCTGGAAAGAGGCAAGAAAAGAACAGGAGGAGGAGAGGAGGGAGAGGGAGGGAAAGTAGATGGAGAAGGAGATAGGAGAATAAAGACAGAAAGAACTGAAATGGCTTGTGAAATGGCCACAGTCTTTGACCTAGCACATCCATGAAAGTATGTCATAAATGTGACTGTCATCCACCAGGTGTATCAAGACAAAAAAGATAGGTTGGGAAGCACTAGGTAAAAGTGTATCACTGAGCCAGTCTCCACCAATCTACTTGGAAAAAAAAATTCCTTAATCACGCATCTCCCTCCCTCAGTGATCCAGTAGAACCTCAACCCCAGCCACCAGTTCCAAAATAAACCAAAGAGGAGATAAGATTTCACTTCCTTGGGGATGACTTTCCAGGTGTGGTTTATGAGAAGCCATAGGTACAGGCTTTAACAGGTGAGTTAAAGAAATATAACTTGGCTTCCGGGCAAGATGGCAGCAGAACAGGTCAGACTGTGAGAGTCTCCACAAAAGTGAGTGTCCATAAAGACTCTCTGTGTGAATCGGTGTGTGCTGGTGGGTGAATGAAAGTTCGTCTGAGAGAGACTCGGGTTCATGCAACCGGAGTTCTCCTCCAGAAGTGACTGCAGTCCACCACTGCCCTGAGATTGGAGTCCTGGGCATGCAGGATTGCCTGCCATTCTTGGGACTCTCTTTAGAGAAGGCAGCAGAGAACTGCTGACCCTCACTACCTGGCACCCAGGCCACACCATCACCTGCAGCAGCAGAATGGGCATGAGCAGGGGGAGCCCTGTAGACGGCAGGTCGTGGAAATCTGGAATAAAGCTCCAACACTGGTGACAAGACAGTGACAGGTGCTATCTTCTCAGTCCCTGGACTGGGTAGAGACCTGCATTGTCCCAACCAGCTCCACCCGGCCTCCATCTTGGGACCAAAGGCTATTTTCTCACCAGACTCAGAGAGATACCCCTCCCCCATGCTGGAACAAGCACGTCAGGTCTGAGTGGGAGACTTGACAGCAACAGCAGGAATGTGTAGGGTGAGTCTGCATCTGATATTTCCTCCTCCCACAGTAATCCATGGGGCATCTGACCCATGCTGAAAGCAACTCTATCAGCCTGTGCTGAGAGCTGAGGGGAGGGGCTGGAGACCAGAGTCGCTCCCTAAGGAAGCTGAAGGAACCTGGAATTACAGAGATGGCCACAGAGTGAGTTTTTTTTTCTTCCTGTTTGTTTTTTTGTTTTAGTTTTTCCTTTTTTTTCCTTCTCTCTTTCATTCTGTTTTTGTTTGTATTTTTGTATTTGCTTTGCTTTTGTCATTTTAATGTTGCTTTTTTTTTAGATTTTTCTGTTTGTGTATGGATATTTTTGAGGGAGACTACACCAACAGGAGGGTTTTGTTTGTTTGTTGGTATGATTGTCTGTACGTTTTTGTCTTTTCTGTTTTTTATGCCTTTGTTTCTCTGTTCATTTGTTACTTGGTACACCTGTCTGTTTTCCCTCGTCTTCTTCTTCTTCTTTCTTTCCACCTTCCTTTTGTCTTCCTCCTTCCTTTTTCCATTATTTTCCCTTTTCTTATCTCATTTTCCTTTCAGGGGACAAACAGACACCTCCTCTACATGAACAGATTGTAAGACAGCAGGAAGTGGGTCCCAGAGGGCCCACACACCGGTCAGTGTATACTAGAGTCTGCAGATAGCTTCTGAATCATAGCTCCTCCCTTAACTAAATCTCAAAACTGCAAAAATCACCATCCCCAGTCCAGCTTCAGAACTGAACAAAACCAGAGGATCTACATAAGGAAGAATAGGAGATTGAGCAAAGAGAAATAAAAGCTATCCCCCATCACTGAACAACAGAATTAAAGAAGAGGTTAAAAAAAATGGAGGAGGAAAACCTACACAAATGAAGAAAAACCAAAAGAAGAATATGAGTCTCATGCAGACCTCAGGGAGGTCAGCCATTGAGAATACAGACTTTGAAACTCAAACAATGAACAGCCCCCAGAATGACTGGTCTCAAACAACAAACCCAGTTATCAAGATATTAATAGAGAAAATAGATAGAAATGAGGAGAGACAAGGAGTTGATAACTGAGATAACAGCAATTGATAACTGAGATAACAGCAATAAAGAATACAGTGAATGAAGTAATAAGAGGACCAAAATATGGAACTAACCAAAGCTGTTAAAAATATGGAAAAGAAGATTAAAAACACAGAATAATGTATCTAAAATATGAGCAATTATATCAAGAGGCTGAACCTACAATTAATTGGAATCCCTGAGGCAGATAGAGAGACAGAGACACCCTGGAATAAACATTCCATTAAATTATCCAAGAAAACTTCCCTCATCTCATCAGAGATGTGACCATTCAAACACAAGAGATTCAGAGAACCCCTGCAAGAAAACAAATGAGAAGACTAACTCCTAGACACAGTAATTCACCTACACAAAGTAGGTATAAAAGAAAAAAAAATCCTAAAGGCAGCAAGAGAGAAAGGTCAGACTACCTACTGAGGAAGAACAATTAGAACAGCAGACTTATCACAGAAACACTTCAGGCTTGGAGAGCTTGGAGTCCAATCATCAAAGTTCTCAAATATAAACAATTTCAACCAAGAATTACCTGCCCAGCTAAGTTAAGTCTCGTGAGTAATGGAGAAATAAAATCTTTCCCAGCCATTTAATCCCTAATAGTTTATGCTGCCTCCAGACAAGCTCTACAAGAAACACTTAAGAAAGTATTAAACACAGAAGCAAGGAAAAAAGAATGACAACTCTCTCCCAAAGAATGCAGGGAAAAGATTGAAAACACACATGAATCAACTCAAAAATCAAAAGAAAGACAACAAACAAATAAACAAACAGCAGTAACAACAAACTCTATAAGAACCTCATAGCTGGGCTTGGTGGCTCAGCGTGTAATCCTGCGCCTTGGGAGGCTGAGGTGAGTGGATTGCCTGAGCCCGTGGGTTCGAGACCCACCTGGGCAACTTGGTGAGACCTCATCTCTACAATAAATCAAAAATTAGTTGGGCATGGTAGCACGCACCTGTAGTTCCAGCTACTTGGAAGACTGAGGCAGAAGGATCGCCGGAGCCCAGCAGGTCGAGGCTGCAGTGGCTGGGAGCGGCCACTGCACTCCAGTCTGGGTGACAGAGTGAGACTCCAACTCAAAAAAAAAAAAAAAAAAAAAACCTCATGACAGGGATAAACTCATATCTCAATAATTATCCTGATTGTAAATGAACTAAATGCACCACTGAAAAGACTTAGAATGGAAAATTGGATAAAATATCATGAGGTTATAGTATATTGTCTCCAAGAGACTCATCTCACCGGAAAGGACATTCACAGACTCAAAGTAAGAGGATGGGAAACAAAATTTCAGGCAAATGAAACACAAAAGAAAACAGGAGTCACAATCTTAATATCAGACAAAATACCCTTTAAGCTATCAAAAATTTAAAAAGATATGTGGAAGGTTGCTACATAATGATAAAAAATTCAATCCATCAACAAGAAATATCCATCCTAAACATATATGCACCCAACATAGGAGTACCAACTTTCATAAAACAGCTTCCAGGTAAACTAACAAAAGATATTGACTCTAACACTATCATAACTGGGGACTTAAACACCCCACTAGCAACTCTAGACAGATCATCAAGACAAAACATCAACAAGGAGATCTGGAAACTCAATGTGACACTTGACCAAATGGACTTAATTGATATCTACAGAACACTCCCCAGCAACCACAGAATATACATTCTACTCATCACCACATGGAACTTACTCTAAGATTGACCAACTCCTTGGCCATAAATCAAGCAAAAACAAATTTCATAAGATTGAAATTCTACCATGCACCTTCTCAGAACACAATGGAATAAAAATAAATATCAACACCAACAAAATTTCCCCAAAACCTACAAAGACATGGACACTATACAGCATGATGCTAAACAACTCCTGGGTCAACATGGAAATCAAAACAGAGATTAAAAGATACCTGGAAACAAATGAAAGTGAAGAAACATGTTACCAAAATCTCTGGGATGCCATGAAACCAGTACTAAGAGAGGAATTCATATCTCTATGAACACACATAAAGAAAATAGAAAGATCACAAGTTAATCAAATAAATCAACTAAGGAAGCTAGAAAAGCAAGACCACCAAAACCCTAACTTCAGCAGAAGAATCCAGATCACTAAAACAAAAACCCAAATTCAGGACATAGAAGACAAAAATATAATACAAAAAATAAATGAAACAAAAAGCTGGTTCTTTGAAAAGATAAACAAGATTGAGGGACCCTTAGCTAGACTGACCAAGAAAAAGAGAGAAAAAAGCCAAATAAACACCATCAAAATGCAAAAGATCAAGTCCCAACTGACTCTGAAGAAATACAAGAGATTATTAGACATTACTATATACACCTGTATGGAAACAAACTCAAAACACTAAATGAAATGGAGGACTTTCTTACATCATACAACCTCCCCAGGTTTAACCAAGAAGAAATTGAGACCCTAAAAGGATCAATAACAACCCAGGAAATCAACTATGTGACAAGAAAACTGCCTAGAAAAAAAAAACCCTGGACCAGAGGGCTTTCCAGCAGAATTCCACAAAACATACAAGGAGCTGATACCAATCCTATTGAAAGTATTCCAGGCAATCGAGAAAGATGGAACTCTCCCCAAATCATTTTATGAAGCTAACATCACATTGATACCTAAACCAGGTAAGCATTCAACAAAGAAAGAGAACTACAGGCCAATATCATTGATGAACATAGATGCTAAAATTCTCAGAAAGATTTCAGCAACTGGATCCAACAACACATCTCAAATATCATCCACCATGACCAAGTAGGCTTCATTCTTGGGATGCAGGGCTGTTCAACATCTATAAGACCATAGATGTAATGAAGTACATCAACAGATGCAAAGACAAAAACCACATGATTATATCATTAGATGCAGAAAAAGCTTTTGATAAAATCCAGCAACACTTCTTGATAAAAACCCTTGAACATCTAGGCATAGATGGAACATACCTCAAAATATGAGTCATATTTTGAGAAACCCATAGACAATATACTGCTAAAGAGACAGAAATTGGGACCATTTTCCCTAAAAACTGGAACAAGACAAAGATGCCCACTCTCATTCCTCCTGTTCAACATGGTATTGGAAGTCCTAGCTAGAGCAATCACTCAAGAGAAAGAAATCAGGGGTAACCAAATAGGAAAAGAGAAAGTTAAGTTATCCCTCTTTGCAGATGACATGATTCTATACCTTGAAGACCCAAGAGAATCTGTCAAAAACTTCCTTGTACTGATAGAGGACTTTGACAAAGTCTCACGGGATAAAATAGCTGTTCAAAATTCAGTCGCATTCCTATACACCAACAATAAACAAATAGAAACCCAATTAAAAGTCACATTCTCACTCACAATAGTCACACTAAAAAATGAAATATCTTGGCATCTTCCTAACCAGGGAAGTCAAAGACCTTTACAATGAAAACTACAAAACACTGCTCAAAGAAATCAAAGATGACACAAACAAATGGAAAAAGATTCCATGCTCATGGATTGGAAGAATCAACATTGTTAAGATGTCCATCCTACCCAAGGAAATCTACAGATTTAACGCAATACCCATTAAACTACCACCATCATTCTTCTCAGACCTGGAGACAACAATACAGGAATTCATAAGGAAACATAAATGACCACAAATAGCCAAAACAATCCTTAGCAAAAAAAAAAAAAAAAAAAAACCAAAGCAGGAGGCATCATGCTCCCAGAACTGAAGTTTTATTATAAAGCTACAATAATCAAAACAGCATGGTATTGGTACAAGAACAGGCATATAGACAATGGAACAGGATAGAGATTCTGGAAGCAAAACCTCAATTTCTCAACCAACTCATCTGCAACAAAGCCTCCATGAACAACCACTGGGGAGAGAAGAATCTATTCAGTAAATTGTGTGGGGAAAATTGGCTGACCAGATGAAGAAGATTAAAACAAGGCCCCCTACCTATCACCATACACAAAGATCAACTCTAAATAAATCAAAGACCTAAACATATAACCTCAAACAATAAGAACCTTAGAAAATGCAGGAGACACCTTTATGAAAATTGGAACTGGCAACCAATTCTTTATCAAAATGCCAAGTGTCCATGCCATAAGAGATAAGATAAATAAGTGCTCCATTACAAAGTGGGCAAATGGTATAGACACTTCTCAAAAGAAGACATACAAGTAGCCAACAGATACATGAAAATTGCTCAGCTTCACTAGACATCAAAGAAATACAAATTAAACCACACTGAGATACCACCTAACTCCAGTCAGGATGGCCATCATCAATAATTCAAAAGACAACAGATGCTGGAGAGGATGCAGTGAGAAGGGAATATTTCTACACTGTTGGTAGGAGTGAAAACTAGCACAGCCTCTGTGGAAAACAGTGTGGCAATTCCTAAAAGTTCTTAAAATTGACCTCCCATACAACCCCACAATCCCACTACTGGGAACACACCTGGAGAATCTCAAATTACTGTATGAAAAGGATACCTGTACACGCATGTTTATTGCAGTTTTATTTACAGTAGCAAAAACATGGAACCAATCATGCTACCTATCAAAAGAGGACTGGATTTAGAAATGTGGTACATATATACAATGGAACATTATGTAGCCATAATGAAGGACAAAATTATGAACTTTGCAGCAACTTGAATGGACTTAGAGGCTATAATACTGAGTGATCTATCACAGAAACAAAGAACCGAGTGTCACATGTTCTCACTTGAACAGTTGTTCAACAACTATTATACTACTGTAAGAAAGGGATTGACAGTAGTGGGAAAGTGCCAGGGGAGGACAGAGGTAGGTTTGGCAGTGGTGGGAAAGTGTCGGGGGGGCGCACCCCATCAACAAGGGTACCTTCATAATGGACATTTGCATACCTAAGTCCGAATTGTACCCCACATATTTAAAATAAAAAAATCTTTTTTCAAAGAAAGAAATATAACAACTTTCTCCTTATTCTCTTTATTCTTACTTTGTAGCAAGGGAGAAAAGAAAGCCTTAAATTTACTCATTCAAGAACACTTGCCTTTCAAGCATTGTTTCACATTTCAACCAGATTAGATTCCATGCTTAGTACTTCTGAGCTCCCCATTCTCCTGTGGGAACCCAAGTGCTAGAGGAGTCTGCATGTCATTCTGATTTGTAGGAAGGAGAGCAGGCTCTTGCATGGGCATCCTCTAGAGTCTAGCTGGCCCTACCTTGTCTCTGGGCATCTTGTGCTGCTGTTCACTGATGTATGGCAGGTCCTACTTGGTTCTTTTGAGCATTATGCCAACAACAATGTAGAAGTCTGCATGTTCTACCAAAGGCCCTCACAGTCTGCAGCCTCCTCGTACTCATTCCAAGCTTCTTCCAAGTCACAGGGTCTCTTGGTACTTCCCCACAGAGTTTTCTGGTTTTTCAGACACAAGCACAGACTGCAGAACAGGAGATTTAGAGGCATGCCTCAGGCCCACCAGCCTTGGCCATCCCTCCTCAGCCACTTGAATGACTTGGGGTTCTCTGCTTCCCAATTCTGTGCCAAAAAAGGAACTTCTAGTGTCAAACTTGAGAAACAGTAAGCAAGATACCCTTCCCTGGCTTTCTGGATGTCTCCACTGCCCCTCAGTCCCTCTCCCACCAGTTTCTTCCCCAAAGATATAGACAACTGAATGTTGTCGACTCAAAAACTATGAAATTTGTACATTTGGAGAGGAGAGCTTTCTTTCTTATAAAAGGTTACAGTCTATATGCTGGCCATTCTGTAGGCTGGGAATCGTAGACTCTGACAGAGACCAAAAGCAGGCACTTGAAAGAAGGAAAGATGAGACAGGAATTTATGGGAAACACGTCAACTAAATACTCAAATTTAACATGTTATGGGAGGAAGTATGAATATTCACAAGGGGGTGCACCCTTGCATAGGAAGCAAACATACATTTTACATATAGCCCATGTTCACTTTGGGGTGGAGGCTTAACAATTAAATGCTTTAAAAATAGGCTATATGTGGCCAAGCATAAAACAGAGGCATCCTATACACAACCTCTTTAAACTGGCCAGAAACTGTCTGTGGTCAGTGTTCTCTTATCAGGAAGAAATGCTGATCAAACCGAAAAAAGGGAGAGGAGTTCAGTAGTTGGTTAAAGTCAGTGAGGGAGCACATCTTCCATTCTGTTTCTCCAGTGCCAGTTTCTGTTCAACTCTTAGGAAAGAAAATGTAAGAGCAGTTAGCAAACAAGGGGGGATAACAAGGTGTGGGCATCCTCCTATCTCATGATGAAACTTAGTTTTCAAGGTTTGTTGGGCCAAAAGGGATCCATTGAGTCAGTAGGGGGCTTAGAATTTCATTTTTATTTCACAATGTGTTTAGGAATAAGGGAAGACTGACAAAAGGATGCTATTGTCCTTTGATTCCTCTTTCACCCAGGATCTTCTTCCCCAATACCAAGTCTTTGGTGGATTGTGTTTGTCCTCTTGCTTCCTGGGGCAAAAATAATGTTTTATCACCTAGTCTCAATGGCCAAGGTCTGCAGGAAAATCCCAAATACATAATGTATGAAAACTTTTTTTTTTGGTCTACTGGCTGAGGGTTTGAGGGAAGAGACTGTTTTATCTGTTTGAGGGTATTCTCAACTGCTAATATTGAATACACAGAAAAACAGCTCCTAGCAGATCTTACCATGTCAGTAGGAAGCATCAACTTCAGAGACAAATACTAGTAGACATTTAATGTAAAACAGGATCAGATGATGGAACAGAATTAAAAGTCAAAAATAGCCCCCCTACATATACAAATAAAAACTGATTTTCAAGAAAGACCCAAAGGCAGTTCAGTGAAGAAAAGAGAGTCTTTCCAACAAATGGTGCTGAAACCTTAGATATTCATATGGGCTGGGGGAAGGAAAGAACTTCAATCCATGTCTGTGAAAGGCTGAATCATGCCCCTTCCAAGATGTTCATACCTTAATGCCCACTCGTGAATATGTTATAAGTGTAAAAGATAAACAACAACAATACAAGAATATGTTTGCAAATATATAGTTGATAAGTGGATTTTTCTCCAGAATATATAAAGAGCTCTCAAAACTCAATAACAGCCCAGCCAAGTGAACTTCTTTCTTTCTTTCTCCTTTTTTTTTTTTTTTTGTGTGTGTGTCAGGTCTCACTCTGTCACCCAGGCTGGAGTACAGTAGTGCAAGTAGTAGTGCAGTGGCTCACTAATGGTTCACTACACCTGCGACTTCATGGGCTCAGGAGATCCTTCAACCTCAGCCTCCTGAGTAGCTGGGATTATAGGCACATGCCACCATGTTCAGCTAATTTCTTAAATTTTTGCAGAGACAAGTTCTCACTATGTTGCCCAGGCTGGTCTCAAACTTCTGGGCTCAAGCAATCCTCTCATCATGGCCTCCCAAAGTGCTGGGATTACAGGCATGAGTCACCACACCTGGCCTCAGCCAAGTTCTCATGCAAGTGTAAAGATTTCAGAAAAACATTTTTAGACATACAAGAACCCAAGCAAAAAAGTTTCTTAAAAATTTAAAACTGGCCGGGCTCATGTCTCAGCCTGTAATCCCACGCCATTGGGAGGCAGAGGTGAGTGGATTGCCTGAGCCCATGGGTTCGAGACCCGCCTGGGCAGCAAGACCTCATCTCTACAATAAATCAAAAAATCAGCCAGGCGTAGTAGCACATGCCTGTAATTCCAGCTACTTGGAAGGCTGAGGCAGAAGGATCACCAGAGCCCAACAGGTCAAGGCTGCGGTGGCTGGGAGCAGCCACTACACTCCAGTCTGGGCGAGAGAGTGAGACTCCAACTCAAAAAAAAAAAAAAAAGAAAATTAAAACTGACCTGAAGTGCAGCCAATAAAAATATAAATCAAAACAAACAAAAACAAATTTGATAGTGAAAAACAAACAAAAAAAGGCAAACAAAAATGGGCAAAAGATTTAAATAGACACTTCACCAAAGAAGCTATATGGATGACAAATAAATATAGGAAATTCAAAATCATTAGCCCTGGGAAAATGAAAAGTATAACCACAGGGAGACACACCTACACAAATATTGGAAAAGATATGGAGCAACTGGAACTCTGGTGGGAATGTAAAATGGTACAACCACTTTGAAAAACAATTTGGCAGTTTCCTAAAAAGTTAAACAAATACCCTACAATCCCAGTCATCCTACTGTGTTATTTATCCAAGAGAAATGAAAACATACAACCATACAAAAACTTGTTGATGAATGTCCATAGCAGCTTTATTTATAACAGCCCCAAAGTGGAATCAATCTAAATGTCTATCAACAGGTGAAAGCAAACTAGATCCATACAATGGAATAACTACCCAGCATCAAAAAAGAATGAATTCTTGATAACCCAACAACAGATGAATCTCAAAATAATTGGTCTATGTGAAAGAAGCCAGACCTAAAACAAATGAGCAAACACTATATGATTTAATGTCCATTAAATTTAAGTAAATGCAAATATATAGTGACAGAAAGCAGCTCAGTGCCTGAGAAAGGGAGCTGGGGAGGGTTAGGAAAGAGCATGAGGAAGGAACCTTTTGGGGGCGATGAATATTTGCTATCTTGATTGTGATGATGGTTTACTTTATGGGTATATACATATGTCAGAACTAATCAAATCATCCACTGTTAAGTGTGTTTATTGTATGCCATTTATACCTCAATAAAGCTGTTACAAAAATACAGTCAGAAAATTTGTAATATATAAAAGGTAGAGTATTTACCATATACTAAATAGATAAAAGATAGTGTTGCTAACAGGTTCTATTAGCCGAGAAGCATGAGACAAGGTGTGAGGTGAGTTTCCTTGGTGCCTTGCAGAGAGGCTGAGTCCAGTAAGGGCCAGTGGCCACGGGAAGAGCAAACAGAAGTGTTCTTCTCTCAGGTCACCCGAGAGCGCGGCTGGGCAGCTGGGGTGTAGCTGGGGTGTAACTGGGGGGTGGGTCGGGGTGCAGGCTGGGCTGGGATGTATCTGGGGTGTGAGCTACGTGTGAGCTGGGCCAGGGTGCAGCAGGGGCGCGGACTGGGCTGGATGAGAGGAAAAGACTCACTTTCAGGAGAGCTGGGGGACGCATGACTGAAGTGAGGCCCAGGCAGACTTTTCGTCCTCACTTCCTGGGCTTGGGTCGAGGGGCCACATGGGTACCTAGTAGCCTGCTTTATATTTCCAAATAAGAGCCAGCAGTCTGTTTTGTGTTTGCGGCTTGGAAAGGGAGGGCTGGATTTTGGTTTTGCTTGTTTTGTATTTGTGTTTTGAGTTGGGTGGTGTATCCCACACGTAAGCTGAGACGTCCAATCAGGAACGAAAATAACTCCTTACAGGCAGTGACCAGAAACCACCTCGCTGCAATCAGTAGGGAAATGACATAACAGGGAAACTCCGAGCCTCGAGCTCCCCCCACCCACCGAGGGGTGACCGGTCTGCACAGAGCCTCGCCTGCACCCGCCTGTACTTCCGGAAACTCACCCGATCGGGCGGGAGGGGCGGACCTGAGCCCCGCCCACGCACGCGACCCCGCCCCGCAGCGCGCAGCCTCGCTTTACGGCTGGGGGAGTAGCGGCCTAGACCTGAGGTGGGAGGGGCAGGGGAAGGAGGCTTTTTGCGGCAGGACGTAAGTGACGGTGAAGGCGGTGCGACAGCAGCTGGAGGGGAGAAGAGGCGGGTTCGTGGTTCCCGGACCGAACCCGGTTGCGGTGGGCGCGGGGCGTGGGGCGCGGGCCCAGGAGGGGCGGGAGCTGTGACGGCATGGGTCGGGGGAAGCGGGGTGGGAGCTGCCCGGGGCTGCCGTGAGCAGCGGGTGGGCCCGAGAGGCTGGCGGCCGGAGTCCCGGGCCCAGGCCGGGATCTGAATCGCGCTTGATGTCCCCGAACCTGCAGCGCGGCCAGTCTAGTGCTCGCCATGCGGCCGCAACAGGCGCCGGTGTCCGGGAAGGTGTTCATTCAGAGAGACTACAGCAGTGGCACGCGCTGCCAGTTCCAGACCAAGTTCCCCGCGGAGCTGGAGAACCGGGTACGCGCCTGCCCCACCTGTCGGGTGGGGAGGGAGATTCTAGGGGCTGGAGGGGCCCCACCGGGAAAGCAGGGACACCAGGGACGAGAAGGGGAAGGCCGACGCCCGGCCCGCCTAGTGCCCTGTGGTTTGGGGGAGAGCCGGGCACAGAGGGGCCTGGGCCAGAGGCGCAGGAAGAAGGGCACTAGGCGAGACCTTTTGAGCAGGAAGAATAAGGCCTTGCCCGTGGGCGATGGCTATAGAAATTGATGCTACCGGGTGCCGGGAATCTGGGCCCAGCAGCCTCCTTCCCCTGCTGTCCCCCCGCCCCTTCACCACTACCACTCTGGTTTACTGACAGCAGTGATAAACAGCTCATTTCTGAGGGTCAGGCCTTCTCAGCAGGTTGTAAGCTACATTCTCCACTCCGATCATCGTTCTCGTGACTGACTTTTGTGGCCACTGTGCTAGTCACACTGCTCTGCTGAAAGGGTTAAGTGCTGTGCCAGGCAGTGCAGACAGAACTTGGAACCTAAATCACCTGGAACATTAGATAGGCCTGGACAGGAAAATATCTCAGAACAAGCCACTAAACTCGTCACTCCCACCAGGAGCCACCTGTTTGTTTTGCATATCAAAAATGTCATCTGGATATAGGTCGTTTGGGCAACCTTGCATGCAGAAATGGAAGAATAGGATTCGTTTCCCCTTTCTTCAGACTTAGCCAAAAAAACACCCTTGTGCCTTATTTTAAAGATATAATGGGCCGGGCGCGTTGGCTCAAGCCTGTAATCCCAACACTTTAAGGCCGAGGCGAGAGGATTGCCTGAGCCCAGGGGTTCCAGACCAGCCAGGGCTACAATATATCAAAAAATTAGCCAGGCTTGGTGGCGTGAGCCTGTAGTTCCGGCTACTTGGAAGGCTGAGGCAGAAGGATTGCCTGAGCCCAGAAGGTCGACGCTGGGATGGCCATGAGTGTGCCACTGCACTCCAGCCTGGGCGACAGAGTGAGACTCTTGACTAAAAAAAAAAAAGCATAATGGAGTGTGTGTTTTTGTTTGCCCACATGTGTACACCCAACTAAAGAGATTCTTTTAGTCTTGAGTCATGTTTCTTAGATTCTATTTCCTATTCAGAGGTCAATTTTTGATTAGCTGGGAGCAGATTTTGTGTGTGTGTTTGTGTGTGGTTTTTTTGTGTGTGACAGGGAGGGTGAGGACCTGAGAGATGATTAGGCATTCCATGGGTGTGGGGTTAAAAAATGCTGGTTATGAAGTGGGTGTTGATGACTCTGTACTAGAGAAATGTGTAGCAGTTGGTTAAGGTCAGTTTGTAAGCAAGGTGGGTTACTCTACCTGATTGCCAAGGTTAGAAAATAACAGTGGCCAAATATCTTTTTTAACTGCAAATGAAGATCAAATATACCTTTAAAAGATGAGCTTTTTTCAAATGCCATTTAAATGCTTCAGTGTGTTGTCAACGATGTTATGAGTTAACAAAGCATGACAGTAGGTGGACATTTACTGTCCACGGCTTGAAGAGATAGAAATTGAACAAGTTGCTAACTGGTTAAAGCTACTGTATGTTGTTTTTAAAATAGTTTAACATCACAGTTAACATGTTTTACTTGTTAAGACTTACATAAAATCTATCAAATGTTTTATTTTTAATCCTATTATGGAAGCTATGGTTTACACAATTTATGTACTTTAAAAATCAGAAAGTAAACTATTCTTTTTCAGCACACATATTTGGCTGTTACCAAGATTCCTTTGTTTACAGATTTTAAATCCAATCTTCACCTCATATATTTGAACTAAATATGTGTGTGCAAAATCAGACGTTAGCCTTCCATTCTGTGTGTGGTAGAGCCTTTATCGTCTGAATAACAAAAGCACGATGTAGTCTCAGTACTCCACTGATTCTTCCAGGAAATTGATGTTTCTAAATTCTGGAGTCCTTTTACTTCTTCAACTTCGTATGGCCCAAAACGCCTGTGGTACTGAGTACTATATGGAATGTTACATGGTGCTATTTAGTTGTGCCTTTGAATTTTTTTTTTTCTCTTTAAATGTTTGGGTTAAAACACTAGTTTATACTTTAAACCACTTGGGAAAGCTTTGATTTTTTTTTTCCTGTGTTGAGATTAAATTTAAATTACAGGTTTAAATTTTCCTTGCTTTGTTTGGTGGGAAATTGAAAGGTTTCTGTACTACTTACCCTAGAAATTCTACTGATTGCTGTGCCACTGGGGCTAATTTTCCTTTTGTGAGAACCTCACACTTGGCAACTTAATAGAGGAAGAAACTAAAATGCAAGTGTTTTGTATTACTTTAAAGCATTTTTTAAAATACACATTGTGCCCTTTAATTTGAGAGTGAGGACAGTTTTGTCTCTTTACAAGTTTATTTTCCCCACTGCCTGTCAGCATGTAATGCTTTGATGCTTAAGTGCTTTGTTGCCAGAGTAATTCTTTAAAGGAACTTTTATTCTTATTTTAGCTAAAATACATATATCTTAATCACCTTTGGTCTGGGTAGAAGAAAAATGAGTGAACTATAATTGAGGCATTTGTTCCCCTATTTACTTTTAAAATTATGTCTTCCCATCTGGTCAGTAGATTACCTTTGACTTGTGATCACTTTGAGCCTCAGCACTGTGTTTTCTGCTTTGTTGTTTAGCGAAACAAAAATTCTGGGAAAATGATCTTGATTTCTCCTTCCATTCTTACTTTTAATGTTTGTGGGTCCAAATTTATAATTGACTCCAACTTCACATATCTGTAAATTTTTAGAGAGCTCCTGTGTGTGAATGTTCAGGTGCCCAAGGAGAACACTGGCAGCTGTTTTTCATAGAGCCTAAAGGTAGTGAGATTAAAAATACCATAATATAGTTGGAGACCCAAACTTCACCTGCACATAAATTGCTTATGTACCTAATACTAACTTGTACCCCGTGTTTCAATAATAAAATAAAGCGTTTTTTTTTAAAAGTCAACATTTGTCCTCTTGAGCTCTTGTGTGTGGTTTATTATTTGCCTTTACTGCTGCCTTCTGTGCTTTTTACCTTTTATTTTTCTTGTTTAATAACCTTTCAGAAACTTCTTAACATTTACTCTTTTTGTAACCTTTTATTTATTTTTTTATTAACCCTTAAAACAAAACCCTCAAACTTTTCTTATTTTTATATTTTAACATTTATGATTTGCCTTCATTCTGTAAGGCATTGTAATATTTAAATAACTCTTTAAAAATTCGTGGTTTTGGCTGGACACAGTGGCTCACACCTGTAATCCCATTTGGGAAGCTGAGATGGGAGGATTGATTGAGGCCAGGAGTTCAAGACCAGGCTAGGCAACATAGCGAGACCCTGTCTCTTAAAGAAATATTTCTGATACTGACAATAATTCTAACATGAAATAAATGTTTCTGGGTTGGTTCCCATGGTTTCGAATCATATTGTTTTTAAAGAAATGTAAGGACTTATCAGATGATAACATTATAGGCAAATCAAATGTAATTGGAATTATTTAGACTTTTGTAGATTTATTGATGGTCAAACTGAAGGCATTAACATTGGCATAATTAGGTCAACACAACAATTTAACATTAACATCTGTTTCCTGAGCTCTTAAGTCTAGTTCTGGGAATGACAACTCTGACTTAGGTTCCCAGATAATGAGCCTTGACACCACATCTTCAAATGAGAGGTCCTGAAAGGAACACTGCTTCTGCTCTTATCACTGCCCTCACCAACTAGCCCTTGTCTGAAACTCTCATTCTGGGATATTTAAAGTAGCTCTTTTTGAAAAACAGAGCCACCATACTTGTGCACACATGTTTATTGCAGCACTATTCACAATAGCAAAAACATGGAACGAACCATGCTGCCCATCGAAAGTGTACTGGATTAATGGAGTATTACACAGCCATAAAGGACAAAATTATGTACTTCGCAGCAACTTGCATGTATTTACAGTCTGTCATACTGATCTGTCACAGAAACAAAGAACTGAGTACCACATGTTCTTACTCATAAGTAGACCCTGAACATTTATCATAATACTACATGAAAGAGATTGGCAGTAGTGGATCACTGCCAGGGGTTGAGGGGGGACACATAGCATTAGTAAGGATACCTGATCCCAAACCAGGCAAAGTGAGGACCAATGGGAGGAAGGCCCAAACTTCACCTGTACAATGACCACTTATGCACCTAACCCTGAATTGTACCCCATCTCTTTACAATATAAATAAATAAATAAAATGATTACGTTAACCTTTTTCATGGCACTATCTCATTGAGGGCTTACAGATTTCCACACAAATAGCAAAACAACAATTACAAATCCTAATCCCAGGGATGTTTGTAGCTTAAGGGTGATCATATTTTTATTTATTTGAGAAATTTCCAACCTGCTTTCCACAGGGGTTGAATGAACTTATATTCTCACCAACAGTGTATGAACATTCCCTTTTCTCTGCAGCCCACTGTGATTACAGTACCCTGTTCACTTACTGCATTTTTGTTATTACATATGTGTTCTGCTTGCATAAACGAGCTCTTGAGGCTTGTTACAGTGCCTTACTCATCTTTCTCTAAGGCTTGTCATAGTATCTGATAGTAGGTGCTCAGTAAATGTGGATATAAATGAATGGAAAGAGGAATTGGTCTATAATTAAGTTACTTGAAATTCATAAGAAAGAATAAAGAAGTACCATATTGAGCCTTGAAGTTATCCAATATCCATGAGGGAGATAAGATTAAACAAACCCAGGCTGGGCACAGCGACTCACACCTGAATTGCAGCACTTTGGGAGGCTGAGGCAGGAGAATTGCTTGAACCCAAGAGTTTGAGACCAGCCTAGGCAACAAAGTGAGACCTCAGCTCAACAAAAAAGTCAAAAAGTTAGCCAGGCGTGGCAAGCACCTGTGGTCCCAGCTATTCAGGAGGCTAAGGTGGAAGAATGGCCTGAACCCAGGAGGTCAAGGCTGCAGTGAGCTGTGCTGGTGCCACTGCACTCCAGCCCAGGTGACAGAGTGAGACCCCAACTAAAAAAAAAAATTAAACCCTAAACAGTTTTGGTAACTTGGGTCCAGATTCAGTTAGCTAAAAAAATTGTCGGCTTAATATTAGATAAGAATGTTGACAAGATAAATTATTAATAGCAAGCATTAATAAGTTGATCTTTTTTTCCAAAACTTATTTTTAAATTCTTTTTCCCTACAGATTGATAGACAGCAGTTTGAAGAGACAGTGCGAACTCTAAACAACCTTTATGCAGAAGCAGAGAAACTTGGGGGCCAATCATATCTCGAAGGCTGTCTGGCTTGTTTAACGGCATATACCATCTTCTTATGCATGGAAACTCACTATGAGAAGGTAAGGCTATGTTTGTTTTCACAGAATCTCTTAAAATTATAAACAATATGATTTTATTACACATTGATGCTTACATGGTAACAATTTCTGTAACATTTTTAGGGGCATTTGTAATAATTCAAATATTGTTGCTCCCATGTCTAGAGCACTAGGCAGGAAACCTGAGTCTTTCAGAAACAGGTCAGATCCGTTGCGTCCACTTGGTGTTGACATGTCAGTGTTCAGATTGGCCTATACTTAAGAAGAATGTAGAAAATCTATGTGTTCTTATTCTTCCCAGCCTTTTGAGAATCTTCTTCCTTTATTTCCCCAAATTTCTGTCTTCAGTTCTCCTCCTACCTGATTCGTGTCTTCAAGCTACCAGCTAGATCCAGAGTTGCTGGCTTCTCAGCTTAGGATGTCCAGAATTCAAGCCTCCCACCTCCCCACTTGTTTGATAGCACCCTGTCTTTTCAGTGCCATCTTTAGGTGTGGGGAGTGAAAAAGAGGAAAAAATCAGTTGTCAAAGACTGAAATAAATGTCTTTGTTTTCCCATTCAGTAATTTTTTTTGTGATTTCCTCTGCCAGTGTCTTAGGTTGTGCCCTTATCATCTTTCCTCTAGACTGTTGAATAGTCTTAACTAGCCTCATTTCTTCCCTCCTCTTGCTTTTCCAAGCTATCTCCTGCTGTCTTCATAAAGCCTTACTTCCCCACCACTCCTGTAAGTCAGAGACCTTTCCTGGCTTCCCAGTTTTTGCCACTGAGTAAACTTCAAGCCCTGCTCAAGCTGACCTCAGTTTACCTTTCCAGCTCTGTCTCCCATCCCTTCCTTTACTTTCTCCTTCAACCAAACTTGATCCCTCACTGGTCACCAAGCGTACCCTCTGTAGTTCTTCTCCACCTAGATTGCCATCTTCCCATGTTCAAATCCCACCAGTCCCTTATGTCCAGCTTCTGTCTAACTTTTTCTTACTCTTCTGGTTAGAGTTATTTCTCTTCTTAGTGTCCATACAACATTTTATTTGCATCTATTTTTCCGGTATTTTATTTGTATCTATTCACTTTCTATGTTGGAATGTAGCACTTTATACTCTTGTCTTAGTTGCCCTTCCAGCATGCATTTTTCCTGAGGACATTGCCTTACCCATTTTTGTATCCCTCTTCATGCCTAACCCCATGCCTTGGCATTCGATGAATGTGTGTCAAGTGAATGACTTTAGGTTAATCATAGTAAACCCATAATACATCACCAAGTTCTGACAATGTTTAGAAAATGAAATGCTATGAGGATATATTGTACCCCACCTGATAGAACTGTTTGCACTCCATATCGTGGAGGGTGGATATAGCTGCAGCTAAAATATTTGGAGCTGAAAATGCTGCTGTATTCTTTTTTTTTTTTTTTGAGTTGGAGTCTCATTCTTGTCGCCCAGGCTAGAGTGCAGCAGCATGCTCACGGCCACCACAGCCTCCACCTACTGGACTTAGGTGATCCTTTCACCTCAGCCTTCCAAGTAGCTGGAATTAGAAGCACATGTCACCACGCCTGGCTCATTTTTTAATTTATTGTAGAGACGAGGTCTCCCTACGTTGCCCAGGCTGATCTCGAATCCCCCTCCTCCAACGGTGAGGACAGCTCTTATGAGTTCTAGATCCACGGCCACCACAGCCTCCACCTGCTGGACTTAGGTGATCCTTCTGCCTCAGCCTTCCAAGTAGCTGGAATTAGAGGCACATGCCACCACGCCCGGCTCATTTTTAAATTTACTGTAGAGACGAGATCTCACCAAGTTGCCCAAGCTGGTCTGGAACCTGTGGGCTCAGGAAATCCTCCTACCTTGGCCTCCCAAAGTGCTCAGATTGCAGACTGAGCCACCATGCCCAGCCACTGCAATATTCTTTATTAGCATCCTAACATGTATTTTCTTGGTGTTACCATAATTTTGTGTCATGTAAATAAATATATTTAAATAGTCATTTATGCCCTTTTCCTTGTCACACATAGAGATGCAACTTTCATTCCCATTTAACTTTCACAATCAGAAGTTATCGAGGATCAGTGTTAGCTTTCAGTCTGTTTAGTCTTAGCATCTCCTCTCTAATAATAAATTGGGTGAGTAAAGGGTCAGAGGATTCATTCATTTGATAAATATTTGTTGAAAGCCTACTATGTGCCGAGCAATGTGCCAGGATATAGCTGGACAGGCAAACAGTTGCTGACCTGGTGCGTGGAGTTGATCATTTAGTGGTGACAATAATAAGGAAACAAAACCAACAAGATTATACACTATCATAAGTGCCTTGAAGGAGACAAAACTGGTGTATGATAGAAAATAATAGGTAGGACCCAATTTAGAGTTCTTGATCAGAAGAGGCCTCTGAGGTGGTGACATTGAAGCTGTTGCCTGAAGGATGAAAAGCCCAGAGCACTGAGGCAGAGAGATGAACACATGCAAATGCCCAGGGAGCTTGGTGGTCCTGGGAACTGAGAAGGCAGTTCCGTAGGAAAGGAGGGCAGAAAATGGCCCAAAATGGATTTGGGGAGGAGTAGAAGCTGTATCATACCAAATTGCCTAGTCTATGGAAAAAGGTTTAGATTTTATTTCTAGTGAAGTGGGAAGCTACTCAGCTCTGTTTTAAGCAGATGAGTGATCTGATTAGATATTCATTTTAAAGAGAATATCTAATCTGTGGGGGAAAGGCCTAAGAGTAGAAGCAGGGAAACAAATTTGGAAGCTCCACAGCGTCCAGGCAAGAGATGATGTAGCTTGGAGCAGGCGCAGAGAAGTGGAGCCGGAAGGAGTGGCCAGCTCCAAGCGGTATGTTGTTGATGGGAGCGGCATGTGGGAAGGAGGGGAGGCTGAATTCGTACTGGTGGAATCTTGGTCATCCTTGATGCTCATTTAAAGAAGCATGTAATAGTGCCAATTTGAGGTAGAAAGACATCCTCTAGAGTACTGTATTCATGCTTAGTGTAGTATTAAAGGCTTGAGGTATCATTTCACTATACCTTTTAAGTTTGTTGATAAAATTTTAATTAACTTCTATTTGTCCGTGTATATTTACTGAAGTAGATGCAACTACTTCTATTTGTCCATGTATATTTACTGAAGTAGATGCAACTACTCACATCAGTTGTAAAAAGACATTACCTTGGTAATTGGATGCCGACCCAGTTATATGCTAATTATAAGATCTTGGACAAATCTCACTGAGTTCTCTCAACTGTAAAATGGATCTTAGAATTAATAAATTGCCTCACATATGATAAATGTTTAATAAACAGCATTTTCTTGAGATAGATTTAAATGAAGTTGTCTATATAAGTTTTAATTGAATGCTTGTGAATCACCTGTGATTTTTTTTCCACGTATAAGTAATCTTTTTTTAGCCAGCTGCTAGTTTCGTTGGATGCTAAAAACACTTAGCAGTTCTCAATTAAAATCCTTTCAATTATTAATCTTGGAAGATGGTCCTTGATATTAAAAATACAATGGAAATTGGTTGATCCCAATACATGTTTTAACTTGGGTTTAACAGGCAATGTATAAAGTACTACTTTGTAGGTCTAATTAAAGTCCCTTTCTTTTGATAGAGCAAATACTATAAGCAAGTAAAGACCACATAAAATTAATTAAGAAACCAAGACTTAAGGCATGGCCACATTTTTTTTAAAAATAGGTGATTTTTTTTTTTTAGAAACTCACGTAGATAACTAGATCATGCAAAATTAATAACTAGAATGGTCATAATTCCAATACAATGAACTTACACTTTTAAAAGGAAACTTTTAAAAATGTATATTTGTATTTTTGATGAAATGATAAAACTATAAGAACAACTACCCTCTCCCTTCTGTAGTTTTTCCATTAGGAATTATGTGCTGTTATTTTCTACTTATGAAGGGACAGGGTTGAGGCATTTAGTCTCTATTGTCTTAAGCACCAGAATTCCAGTCTACAAACAGTAGGCCAAATATAATAGTGCTTATACTTTGTCATGTGTGTCTAATTTTTTGAAATTGTAAATAGGCCTTTTAAAACTCACCAAAACAATCATGCATTTTTTCCCTATAATGTGCTATTTATTGATTGGAAATGAAGATAAAGACTTCAGTGTTATTTCTCTATTGTTGCTACCCATTATAATTAGAAAACAAATGGGCTTGTAGAAGGTTCTCTCAGTTGCTCTCTGCCTTGTTCATCAACTAGAAAACATTCCTTCTGCCTATGTGTTATAATCTCTGAAATGAACACAGGAGAGAACTTGGATTTGTTCTGAAAACCCTGAGATCCTGCTGCTCTCACCTCAATTAGTCTTCTTTTCTTGAATGCCTAGTAGACTTTCTCCAGTGTAATATTCTGAGAGTACTGTAGTTTTTCCTAAGGTTTGATTGTGTTTCACTTTGTAAATATTATATAAATTGAGGGTTTTTTTGAGAGTTTAAGAATAACAGATAATTTCATTAAATATTATGGTTTGTTTTGACATTGATTTACCAAAAATAATGAAATGAGAATAAAATGTTAACATAAGGTTTCTTGGGATGAGAATTGTGCTTTGTCCTGTCTGGCATTGCAGGCTAATGATTTTCTGTTACTGACGAAACTAAGAATTTAAAAGCACTTTGTTGAGGACAGGACTGCCTTTAGCAAAATAGTATAAGAGGATTTGGAGCCTATACACAAAGAAAGCAAATTGTTCTCTTTCGGAACTGATACCCAAATGCACATCAATGTTACTAAAGTTTATAAAAACCTTGCATAACAAAGTTATGCTTGAACCAAATAAAGGAACACTGTTTCTTTGCTAGTAACCTGTAACCAAGAAAAGAAGGAGGAAAGCTGTTCTGAAGGAATTCTTTCTTTGAAACCAGCCATGCAGGCATTTTTCTGTGTGTCTCCCCAGTATTAATGGGCTGGGATGAAGGGAGAGTGAGTCTCCAGTTTCCAGTTCTGGCAGGTGAGCTGAGAAGGAAATTGGAGAGAAGATTGAGAGTCCTGAGTTGGGCACCTTTATGGGCTGCTTCCTGCTATTCATTATTTTAGGATGATTGACAAACTCAGATATAAAGATAGTGGCTAAAGGTTTTTTTGCTTACAAAGGCCAAGCACAGCTCAAATTCTTTGAGTGCTGAAAATAGGAGAGTGATATATGCATTGCTTCACGTAATTAGATGAAGAAACGAATATTTAGATTCATTCTTAATTTATTACATAAAGAAACATGCAGATTGCCCTTTCAATAAGTTCATGCTCTTTTAAGAAAGCATAAAACATAAGATTTTTTTTATCCCCAAAGAATACTTGAACAAACTGTTTAAATTACTTTCCTTCAATAAGAAAAGTATGCACACAAACCATATAGAGTTTTAAATCCTAAATCATTTTATAACAAAGAATCTAAATTATGACATCCTAATTTGTTATTTTGGCTTGGTACGTTATATGCCCACACTTAATCATTGCTTAATTTGCAACTTTATTTTCATATTTCTTTTTTCCTTTTGTGTTATCACATTTGTGACTTTATCATTTACTAATAGTGTTAATTTGAGGAAATATATAATAATTTAAAGAACTGGATCAAAGCCTCTTTGAACATTAGAGCCAGAAAAGGGTTATGATGACTCTGAACCTGAAATAAAGCATGTAACTCTTTGATTTTGGATATAGCTATTAAGATTTATTTTTGTCCAACTTATCAGTCTCAGAATTGCCCTTATTAAAGCTGGAGATTTGGCAGTTTCCAGAAGTTCCTTTGTATGCTATCTGGTTTTTGTCTACATTTGCTTTGACTTTTACAAGCTTAATACTAAACTTATAAATTGAGGTTCCTGTCTAGGAAACAAGCAAACTATAGAGTAGCACTCCTCACGGTCATGGAAATGATATAGGACACTTGTAGTCATCAGAAACTCATGGAGCTAACGCTCACATGCCTCACAAGGGAAATCAACTTTTCCATTTTAAAATGATTGGGCTACCTTTTGTTATAGGTCAACCCTATATCATTACTTAAAACTGATGGAAATGTACAAAAAAGAAGAAGCAGTTCTTTAAGTTTTATGAAAAGGAAGGTTAAGAACTATCCTTGATTTTAGATGTCACACTAGCAACACTTTATTAATAAAGAATAAGAAGCATGGCAAGCCATCGCGTATATAGTCATCTGTGTTATTTCTCTATATGCGGATTGAGTTGACTGGGAGGCAAGAAGGGAAGGGGATTGGTTCTCATTGTGTTTTTGTATTCATTTGCCCTTACTCTGTGTCAAAGATGCTTTTGACCTGAAGAGCCCATCACACTGTGCTGTGTGTCGGATGCAGCTGACGTGAGCCAGGGAACCACCCATATTCCACGATATGAATATCCATATTACTTGCCTTGAAACTAATTCTACTGCCTGAATATTTTGAGATCTACCTGACATTTAAAGGGAAATCTGATGAAATTTGTAAAAAGCTGTGGTGTTTCTTTCTGTCAGGTTCTGAAGAAAGTCTCCAAATACATTCAAGAGCAGAATGAGAAGATATATGCTCCCCAAGGCCTCCTCCTGACAGACCCCATTGAAAGAGGACTTCGAGTTGTATCTTTTTAGTTCAGAACATAAACTCTAAATGTTTATCAAAAAAAGAAAATGTTGATATTATTTGGCATTGACTAGAGAAAATTTGACTCCCATCTCTTGTTTGCCTTAGGAAGTTTCTGTGTGAACTGTATACCTACCATAAGCTTCCTGTCTCCAACATGTTTTCTTCAAACATGTCTCTCTGCCCTTTGCACTGTTCAGGTCTCTGGATTGTTGAGTATTCTGGTTCCCATCTTTCTTGGTGGTTCTGAGGGCATCTTGTAGTAATAATGGGGGTGGTGTGAGTAATGCATTTCAGCTGCAGCAACTCTGAACCAAAAGCCCCTTTGAAATGTATAAACTCATAATGTGTGGTGAGACTTGTCATCCAAATGAATTGCAGTTTCATGGGTTCATCTGACTAGTTGAAATCAGTTACAGCTGCCAGATGTATAATTTCATTACCTTTGACATACTGTGCATATTTTTAGAGGCAGTAAGCTTTGAAAATCACTAAGTGAATTTGGTAAATAAAATTGCAAAAACTAATTTAGTTTGATAGCTGAAGTAATGGGTAAATAAATTTTTTTTAAAACCTAGATCACATAATCCCAGGCCTTCCAGCTGATAATAATTTCGGCAGTTTTATTATACTTTGTGGAAGTGGTTCTTAAAACTTTCAGAGGTCATGAACCCTCTCCCAAGAAAAAGTTTTTATATAATCTCAGGACATTTTTTAATGAATTCATTATCTCCATAGATTTTAAGTTAAGAATCCCCTAGTTCTACAAATAAAACATCCTTTTCAGATTTTTTTTTCCCAAAAAATAAATCATTAATGTTTGGGAAGAAAATATGTGTAATTAAGTGATTATGTTTCTTGATATTTTCAGCTAAGTGGAGAAAACATATTTAAGTAGGAAAATATTTTAATAATTCAAAAACAAAGCAAATTGAAAGCAAAGTCTGTACAGTTATACATGCCATCTTGCCAAGTCTCCTTTTGTGGGTTGTGTCCTGTAGTGTGTTTTCTTAACAGCCATGCTGTTTAGATTGAAATTACCATTTATGAAGACAGAGGCATGAGCAGTGGAAGATAAACCATAAAGGTAAAGGTAAATATGAAATTATATGGTTTATTTGCAGTTTTTGCAAATTTGGAGGGTGCATAAATTTTCTTCTCTGCATGATAAATAAGTCATTGATTCATGCAGTTAAATACTGGTATATTTGCTATATTAGCTGAAGCTATTTACTGTATTAACTTGATATTTAAAATGTATATTTAACCCAGATTCTATCTGGTGATACAAAATTTAGTTCTGGTTGTTTCCCCCTGTATCGTTTTCAGACTGGTTTCTTGTTACTTTAGGGTTGGGGGAGCAGTTATTTGGCTTGTTTTGTTTTAATATTTAAAAACTATCTTAGACCTTTAAATAGTTAGGTTTTGCATTTAAGAGTCAGTCCAGAGATTTCTTTACCTATGTAACAAATGACTTTAATAAGCAAAGGGACAATTCAGAGGGGAGTGGGGAGATTCTGAATATTTCATTTGTTGTATTTAAGTGGCTTCAGAGCCCTGTAGAATAAACCTTGCCCACTTGTTTAAAATGTTACTGTTCTTGGATATCCAGATAATGCCTTTTATTAAGTAAGAAACTCATTAATACTAATAAGAATCTGTAGGCAGAGTCCATTTGAAGCCATAAGTACTTAGCGCAGCCTTCTAAGTGACAAAATGTAGGCACTTTGCTGTTTCTGCCAGTTTCCTTTACATGCTCTTTCTACAGATAGTTCTGCTGCTGCAGTATTCTGACTGCTTGCAGGTGTCTGTCACTAATTAAGACAGCACAGACACAGAATGTCCCAAAGCAGACATATTCCTTCCTAGGGCAACATTAATAATAATAGCTACCGTTTTCATAGCACCTACTATATATATGCCTGATATTATGCAGATGGTACTTCTGAATCCCACAAGAACCCAGCAAAGTATTTTCTCCATTTTACAGATGAGCAAACCTAGTTACAAGGAGTTCAAGTGATGTTCCTAAGGTCATAACATTTAATAAGCATTGGGATGTGACCCCAAGTCTGACTGACCATAAAAATCACTAAAAAAGTATGGTGTATGTCTTGGGCACCATATTTCCTGTGAATACTTGCAGCAGCAGGAACATAGAGAAAGTAATAAATATTTATCCCCTTTCCTTCTTTTTCAATACTTTTTTTTTTTTTGAGTTGGAGTCTCACTCTGTCGCCCAGACTTGAGTGCAGTGGCCGCTCCCGGCCACCGCAGCCTCGACCTGCTGGGCTCCGGCGATCCTTCCACCTCAGCCTTCCAAGTAGCCGGAATTACAGGCGTGCGCTACCACATCCGGCTAATTTTTTGATTTATTGTAGAGATGAGGTCTCGCCTGCCCAGGCAGGTCTTGAACCCGCGGGCTCAGGCAATCCACTCACCTCAGCCTCCCAAAGGCGCGGGATTACAGGCTGAGCCACTGAGCCCGGCTTCAATACTTGTTTGTTTGTTTTCATTAGGGTCTCACTGTCACCCAGGCTCGAGTACAGTGGCATGATCACAATGACCATGGCTCACTGCAGCCTCGACCTCCTGGGCTCAGGTGATCTTTTCACCTCAGCATGAACTACAGGCATGTGCCACCACACCCAGCTAATTTTTTTTTTTTTTTTTTTGTAGAGACGAGGTTCTACTATGTTGCCCAGGCTGATCTTGAACTCCTGGGCTGAAGCAGTCCTCCCACCTTGACTTCACGAAGTGCTGAGATTATAGGCATGAGCCACTGCACCCAGCCCTTTTTAAAAAATACATTTTTGTCTGCTTCTGTGCCACTTACTCAATCCTACAAGCCAGCCAGCATTCCATGGCTGCTTTCTCTAGCACTAGTGAATGTGTCACCTGAATTCCTGAAAACCAGAGGTCTAAATAATGACATCTTCTGTTACATGTTTTATTTCTTTAAAAAGGCTTTGTTTTGGAACACTTAGTGTTTCTTTTCTATACAGTTTCTCATGTGTAATTTCCAAACTGATATTTCTCAAACAAGCAACCAGGAACCTTATGTGTGGTTTTGTTACATGCTATGGATTGAGTTTGTTTTATCAGTTGCAGCTGCGTTGACCTAGCACAACCCATTTGTCATGACTCATTTTGTAGCTATTACTGTGTAATAGTGTATTTTTCTGAGGTGGTATGGGATTTTGAGTAATTGCACACCAGAGGCTCATCTATCAATATTCAAACAACTGTGAAATTTTGAAATGGGAAGGATTTACATTAAGAACTTCTGGATAGTTTCACAAATGCAAATATTTTTGTTGAACACAATTTAGTTTTCAGAGTTATGTGTTCCTTACGTCCAGGACCCACTGTGGGCTGAGATCTTAGAGAAGGAGGAAAATTCTAAGCATAATGTATTCAATTCTACCATTTTTCTTAAGTCTGGAAGGTGTCTGCAGGTTGAAACAATACCTGGGAATTAAATTAGCAGTTTAACAAAAGAATATACAAATAATGAGGATCGCCTTTATTTTAAAAAAGAACTTTAAACAAAAAATATTTTGCTGTTTTTAAGTTTAACTTTTTAAATACTTTGCATATATCTTTACTGTCACATCTTTAGTATTAGATATGTTTTCTCTCTGGATTAAGATTGTTATCCTTATTTAAAAAATGAAATACAATGATTATTCTATCATAATAAATTAGTGCGTGATAATAAAAATAGCTGACATCTGTTGGCATACATGTGCCAGCACTGTTCTAAATGCTTGATTTTAATCATCACAACAACCCACAGTGTAAATACTTGTTACCCCTGTTTTTCAGATGAGGAAACCGAGGCACGGAGAACTTACTTGTCCAAGGCTAAGCAACTATTCGGTAGCAATCGAGGCAGCCTGGTTCCATGGTCTGCACCTGACCCTGTGCCATACCACCTCTTGTGATGTGGTTGGTCAGAGATCTGAATATACAGGCCTTAGATTCCTAGACTCTTGAGCTGTGTACTCATTTAGACAAATCATACAGATCCGTGTATTTTATTAGATAAGATCCTGGTCACTTGAACATAGCCCATATATTAATAAGCTTACATCAGTTGATGGAAGAGAGATGGTCTTAGAAGTTATTTATTGCATCTCTTTCTAAAACCTTTACTTTTTCCCCTAATTATAGATCCCACCTCCAACTGGGACCCTCATCTATCCACTGGCTGATCGCAGAGTGTCCCTACCTCCTCTCCAGAGCATCATTCCTTTGTATCTGCTGCCAGAGCCACGGTGCCATTTACTCCAAGGACTAACTTTCTAAAATTCCACACCCGGAGTGACTTCAAGTCGCTCAGCATCCACTTTGTGTCTCCAAATTGTGTAGGACTCTGTAATCTTTTGATTAGTTTCTGAGAAAACACAATGAAGCATTTCACTTTTTTATTCAGAGCTGTTTAATGAAATATGCAGTTGGTTAGCCCAGTGCAAAGTTTATTTCTTACCTGCTACCAATATATTCCATGGGTTCTCCTTATTCCTGGGTGGCTTTCTCAGGTGACTTCAGACTTCAGCAAGTCATATCTTGGCCAGTGTTCAGTCTTATTCTCCCAAATTAATAAGATGCTTTCTCCAGGATTTTGGTGGGGGGTTGGCTGTGTCTGCGGATTTGCTAATGCATCTCCCAGATTTCAGAGAACTCCCAGCTTTGCCATAACCCAAATCTTAAAAATCTATTTCTGCTATTCAGTTTCTCAAACCGAAGGTCATTGAAAAAATAATGTAGATGTTATTTGTTTTATTATCACAATTATTCCTAATTAAAGCAGTATTTAGTGCAATTTCCAGTTTTCTTTGAAGAGTTCTGTTATTATTTTACATTGAATGTTGGGGAAATGTGGTATGTGTTGCTTGTTCATTACAAAATAAGTAAGCACAATAAAGTGGATGCTAACCATCAAACACATAATGTCCCTGCTGTGTCCCTGAATGTGTAATATGCAAGTGTAATAAATATTTTATTATAGTTTGTTATAAATATAACTTATGAGAAAAAAGTTTGATAGGGATAATACTGTATATTGCTAATTTTTAACTAATCCTACCGGCAAACCTATGACTTATAGAATTTCCTAATATACAGTATTCACTGCACAGAAATCTTATGATTGGCTGAAGTACAGTAAGTTATTTCTAAGTAAAACTTTCTAGTCTGGGTCAGTAATTCTAGCTCTTTTTTTGGTAGTGCGTTTGTAGCATCAGGGCTTCCTCTGCCCCCATTCATCTTTGAGTGTGAGCACTGTATGGGGAGAGAGTCAAGAAGTGCACTAGGGGAGTGAATGGGTGAGAGTTTTACTCTCAGAGACATTGTAGGTGCTAATACTGGACTTAATCTTTCAGATTTGATTTCCTTTATGGGTCTGTTATTCAATATATCCTGTAGGTCTATGTAATATTTTAATTGTGTAAAACTTTTTTGTTACTTTACAGCCTGTACTAGTGTCTCTGTCTGCCTTTTAAACCCGTTGCAATAACTTTGCTGAAATATTAACACATTAGTAAAACTTTTCTTAATCATATTGTCTCTGTGTCATATTTGGTGTGATTTGATAAAGTAGTAAATGGCATGGCCTTAAATTTGGCAGATATACGATACCACTAGAATTGTAGTGTAGCATAGTTTATCTTACAAGAGCAGATATGGAAGCATAGAAAAAAAAACTATATAAAGAAATAATGAGATTGGAATGTTTCTTTAGGAAAAAGGTATCACAGTTATTGTTATAATCTTAGATCACCTGCTGACTCCATTTTTTAAAATGAGACCGATTTATAAAGATTAACGACTTACACAGTCTATATTCCAGTTTTTTCTTTTTGAGCATATTTTCCAATATAAAATTTTCAGTGTCTTTCCTATCCAATGAAACTAATAGTAAATAATATTCATATATAGCCAGTAGTCAAAAAAAGAGGTCATAGGCCCTGGCTCCTAGCATAAGCTAAAGTCATAGTTTCATGACAGCAAAAAGCTTTTTTTTGTTTGTTTTAGTATCATATAAGAGAGATGAGAGTATTGGTGCTTTTCTCCCTCCTCCACTGATCTTCCTCACAGCAAAGGAGATGGCAGATGCCATGAGGGCAGAAATGATTTTTTTATCCTTGCATCTTCCCCACACTCCAAGTATCCTCACAGACAGTGCTGCAAATCCATAGCCCTCAAATATTTGTAAAGTGAATACATGAATGAGATAAGTTGACCATTTGGTCATTAACATCAGAATAGAGTTACTTTGCTACACCTGGACTAGTAAGGCGTTTGGCTTCTGATAGGCAGTGATTTCTAGGCTCCCTCTGCAATGTCTTCTAAAACTGGAAGGCGGTATCTGTGGCTCATGCTCCATTAGAGTGGACTTTGCCTGGAGACAACTAGAGGATTCCAGCGACCTTTCTCATCTCGATCGGGAATTCTCAGAGAAAGGAGAAAGGAGTTGCATTAAAGCCTCTGAGGTGGAAAGCTAATGTAAATTACAAATAAGCCTCCTACTCATACTTGGTCCATTATTCTGTAAATTGTTGACATTGCTGAAGTGTGATGTCAAATCTAACTATGATTAAAACGTTTTAAAGTATATTTCTCCTTGGTTCTTTTAAATTCACTTGGATAATTTTCACTTTTCTTTTTTTTTTTTTGGAGTCTCACTCTGTCACCCAGACTGGAGTGCAGTGGCCGCTCCCGGTCACCGCAGCCTCAACCTGCTGGGCTCCAGCAATCCTTCACCTCAGCCTTCCAAGTAGCTGGAACTATAGGCATGCGCTACCATGAACGGCTAATTTTTTATTTATTGTAGAGATGAGGTCTCACCAAGTTGCCCAGGCAGTTCTCGAACCCGCGATCTCAGGCAATCCACTCACCTCAGCCTCCCAAAGGCGCGGGATTACAGGCTGAGCCACCGAGCCCGGCTCAATTTTCACTTTTCAAAGATCTCTAAGTACCTAATAAAACACAATACCTTTTACTCATTTTAATCCTTGATGCTAAATTTCTCTATGCAAAGCCAAAGTTACAAGAATGATATGAAAACTGTGCTTGTCACTCATTAACAGATAAAATGAACTGAACAGGCTTGAAATCTAGCATCATCAGAGACTGGTACAAATCCCCACTGAAATAGGGCAATGGATCCTTCTCATCTGTGGTTCGTTGAAGGAGAATAAGCATCAGTAAATATAATCATTGCACAGTAGCCAACTGTAATGTGCAAATGTATAGGTGTGAAGGATTTTATTACCCCAGAAAAGAGCTGGAGTAAATGATTTTATGACAGCTCTTCCTTGTTCAACCCTGGGAAATATGAAGAGGATAGCAAGCATCAGGCTGACATCTCGTTTGCTGTGTATTGTTGGGAGTGTTAAAATGGAGGTTCCTGACCACCTAAGTTGTAGGATAGGCTAGGGATACAGCAGTACATGTATTTTGCTCTCAAATTAGTAGACACAGAATACGTGATCAAATTAAAGGCTGTGGGCCAGGTGTGGTGTCTCACACCTATAATCCCAGCATTTAGGGAGACCAAAGAGGAAGGATTGCTTGAGCCTAGGAGTTCAAGACCAGGCTACGAAACATAGCAAGACCTCATCTCTACAAAGACTTATCTGTGTGTGGTGGCAATGCCTATAAGTCCCAGTTACTCAGAATGCTGAGGCGGAAGGATTGCGTAAGCCCAGGAGGTCAAGGCTGTGGTGAGCCTTGATCATGCCATTGCACTCCAGCCTGGGCAACAGAGTGAGACCCCCAACTCAAAAAAAAAAAAAAAAGGTCATAACTCTTCTGGCACTGTATTCTAAATTCTTTCCATAGACATCTCTCAAATGGTACAGATAGGAAGTTCTGTGAAATTCTGCCTAAGACCTGGAAGCCCTATAGGAATTTAATGCTCTCTCTTTACATTTTTAGGCAACCATTTTGCAAAAATCAATAATTTTATATATCAATCACTGCCAAAGATTTTTGGTTAAAGGTCATTGTTGAGTTAAAAGAAGTTTATGCCAGCAGAATGTTCTGAGTTTTTAAAAAATCCTGTCTGAGCAATAAAAGGATTTATTGACTGAGTAATAACTTATTTGGTTTTATGCTGTCACTTTTTACCTTGGTAGTGAAATCTTTAATCTTCAGCTTCATAAATCACTTTGTCTTTGAAAAAATTCTTTGTTTCACTTACAAAGAGTTCTCTTTTAAAGAAAACCGAAAGGCAGAGAAAGAGAGACCTAAAAATCTCTCCATCTGCTGCCAGATCTGTTGTTCTTGATCTTTCTGTTCCTGTTCACATATTCTCTCACCTCATGTTTTCACAGACCCATTTATTGCCTGGAAATGAACTTAATAATTTGTATTCAGAATGTTTTGACAGTTACTCTTCATGGACCAACCGAATTCCAAACAACATACCAACAACATATCTATAGATGCTCAGAGTTCAGAGTATGCAAGGACTAAGAAACAGATGTGATGTGGTCGTTTCTTCCCAATTAAAGGATTCATGTGCACAACTTTTGCACATCTCCATACATCTCATAAAAAGTACAAATGGGCTGGGCTCGGTGGCTCAGCCTGTAATCCCAGCACTTTGGGAGGCTGAGATGAGTGGATTGCCTGAGCCTGTGGGTTCAAGACCCACCCAGGTAACTTGTCGAGACCTCGTCTCTACAATAAATCAAAAATTAGCTGGGTGTGGTAGTGCATGCCTGTAGTTCCAGCTACTTGGAAGGCTGAGGCGGAAGGACTGCCGGAGCCCAGCAGGTTGAGGCTGTGGTGGCCAGGAGCATGCCACTGCACTCCAATCTGGGCAACAGAGTGAGACTCCAACTCAAATAAAAAAATATTTAATGATTTAGAGGGGCTACTTAATAGGAAAAAATAATCTTTTAAGTAAACAGAGACCCCATGTCCACATGTCCAGCCATACGAATAATAGAAACTCCACTATCTCCTACCAGCGAGAGCTATGAATGTGACTTAAGCAGGTCCCTGTCTGTGTCTCTTTTTTTATGATGAGTTGTATAATTATTTCATTATATATTTACAGGGTAATAATAAGAGAAATAAAATGCACAATAAATGTATTGCACTTGAATTATCCCAAAACTACCACACACCACCACCAGTCCATGGAAAAATGATCTTTCATGAAACCGGTCTTTGATGCCAAAAAGGTTGGGGACTGCTGTGTTAAGGCAATGTATGGTGTTAGAGTAATTTGCAGCTGCATATTAACTGCATCAGGCAGCAGCAGCAAGTAATAATGCCTCTGAGACTAAAGTAGGCATTTAGGCTTAGAGGGTCAAATTTGGTCTGATCATTTCATTTAGCAGACAAGCCTATTGGGAACTTAGCAGACAAGCCTATTGGGAACTTAGAAACATTTGCCTGACAAAGTCCCAGGAAGGTTTCCTATGGAAACTTGGCGCACAGATTCTAGCAATGCTGAGGAGACATGCCCCATAAATAGACATGATAGGGCTGTGGTTGAGAAGTGTCACATTGCTACAAGACTCACAGGCAATGGAATAGATTAGAGACATGCACACAGACCTAAGCGTTTGTCTACTTTTGCCCCTCACATCCTTTTTCCTTCTGTGTGCTCCTTATGTTCTAGAAGATGAATATGAATGAGCTGCATCAACCTGGCTCCCTTGCTCTGTGGCTTCCTGTAGGGTTCAGCCAAGGGAGGCATCAGCAGGAGGCCTGAGTGTGGGACACTGCCTCATGGGAGTGGCTAGCTATGTGTATAGCAGTTTAGGGTCCTAGAAAGACAAAACTGGAGGCTAGTGAGGAGGAGTAGAGGAATCCGAGGTGGAGGGACCTCTAGGAGTACACAGAGTGTGAAGAAAGTTATATGCCATGTAGATGTCTGCGAGGTAGCATCTGCTGCAGAGAGGGTCTCACTGCAGGAAAGGAAGTGGAAAGTCCTCTGGATGTCAGACAGCCTCTTTCCCAACCTCTCCGGTGCTGGCTCAGTGGGACCAGGTGAAAAGGTCGAGGTGGCAAGGATGAAGGCTGCATGTGGCTCAGCAACTGGGTTTTCTCCCTTCATGACTGACAGCCACTGCTGATGCTGGGAGCTCAGGTGGCCAACAGAGGTCATCCCCAGCCCCCAGTGTGGAACCATTCCCCAGGAGTGGGCTTGATTATACATTTGAATTACCGAATGGAGACTGTATGGTTTTTCTGTTTTGTTTTGTTTTGTTTGAGTTGGAGTCTCACTCTGTCACCCAGACTGGAGTGCAGTGGCACACTCCCAGTCACCGCAGTCTCGACCTGCTGGGCTCTGGCGATCCTTCCGTCTCAGCCTTCCAAGTAGCTAGAACTACAGGCACACGCCATCATGCCCAGCTAATTTTTTTTTTATTTATTGTAGAGATGAGGGCTCACCAAGTTGCCCAGGCGGGTCTGGAACCCGCGGGCTCAGGCAATCCACTCACCTCAGCCTCCCAAAGGCGCGGGATTATAGGCTGAGCCACCGAGCCCGGCTGAGACTGTGTTTTGTTACTTAAAGAGATCATGGAACTTTTTTTAAAAAAAAAACAAAAGTAATGAGAAATAAATTTTCATCCAAGGACAAAGGAAGAACTATCCCCAACAAATAAATGTAAAGGAACAAAAGTAAACTTGTTTTATGATTATATTTCATGAGTTATGCTAATTTATGTCATGAACACATACATATATACATACACATACAACTAATATTATCATGTTATTCTTTTGGGGTACACACATGCGGTACAATAGAAAAACATTCCTAGGAACATGTTGGATGTGATGGCTCACACTTGTAATCCCAGCATTTTAGAAGGCCAAGGTGTGAGGATTGTTTGAGGTCAGAAGTTCAAGGCCTGCCTGGGCAACATAACGAGACTCTAGCTGCATGAGCCATGATTGCACCACTGTACTCCAGCCTGGGTAAAAGAGCAAGACCCTGTCTCTCGGGGAAAAAAAAAAGTCCTAGGGAGCAAGAAACACCAAGTTGAGGATGGTGGCTGCCTCTGGAGAGGGAGAAGGAATGGAGTCAGAAAGAAGCATAGAGGACTTAGATTGAATTTGTAATGTCCTTTGGCTTATTGTTGTCCATACTTTTTCAAATGCGTAAAAAAAACCTAACAACTTGTATTTGTCAGGATGAATTACTACATCCTAAATATTATGCACACCAGTTAACATCATCAGTATCATGATGAGCTTTGGTAATTTGGATACAATAACCACCACCCTCTGGGATTTCACTCAGGTTGCCAATTTCCCGTAAGCCTGTTTAGCTCATCGGTTCCATTGGTCATCAACAGACACTAGCCTCTGAGCTCTGCTAGTTCTAATTATACAGAGAGAGAGTGGTAAAAATATGGGGGGAAATTGCTTTTTCTTATAAGCATGTGAGTAGTCCTCTAAAATAAATGAATTAAATATCTAGCCTAGAAGCAGCATATGCCCAAGGGTATAAAGTTCAGGGTCAAGCTGAATTTCTTACTTAAAATAAACATGTCTGAGATGTTGCATAGAGAGGATGACTGGAAAACTTACGGTCTTACTTTTCCACAGAGAAAAGTCAAAGGCACTTGCAGACTTCACAGAGCTCCATGGGTCACATCCAAATCTAATTGAGTCTAACAAGTTAGCAGCTCATAGAATGACAGCTTTCCCAACAAGATAAGCTATAATAGACCAAATGCCCCACGGCTTCTGGTTCTTGTTTCAAAAAATACCAAAAATTATAGCCTGGGAAACATAGCGAGACCCTGTCTCCACAAAAAATCGTTAAAATTAGCAGGATGTGGGTGCCTGTAGTCCCAGCTACTCAGGAGCTGAGATTTGAGGACTGTTTGCACCCAGGAGTTTGAGGCTGTAGTGAGCCCCTTCACCACTGCACTCCAGCCTGGGCGACAGAGTGCCATCTGGTCTCTAAAGCAAACAAACAAACTACCAACAGTTAACACAAATTCATCACCAGATTTTAAAATGTTCAGTTGACAATATTCTCATAACTGATCATAAACTGAGGAGTCTAATAATTTCTATGACTTTGGGTACTTTAAAGGTAGAATTATTATATTATCTGTTCTAAGCTAAGTTAGTAGTAAAATACTCAGATCATGGTGTGTGACATGGAACAAAATCATCTTATTCTGTAGCCTTCTGTAGAGGGTGAATGTCGAACTCAATTAAGATGTTTACTTTCACCAGTGAGAAACCTGTAAGGAGTGTTTCAATGAAGAAACCTAGACATAATCCCAGAAGTTTTTAAGATGTCATAAACTTAAAATTTCACAATTGTTTCTATTAGCCCAGGCCTCTTATTCCTTATGTTTTCAAGTATTGACATCTCAAGAGATGTTTAGTTTATAGATGCTACATGTAGAAATGAAAACAATAATGACAACAATTGCAATACAGTTCCATCCCTGTAACTCTAATTAGAAAATTTGTAACTTAAGAAAATTTTTGAATGAATTTTACTGTATTTTGTCAGCTCAAGAAAATCATTACCTGTACAGCTGACCCTTGACCAGCTCAGGAATTGGGCACTGACTCCCTGTACGTTGAAAACCTGCATAAAACTTTTGACTCCCCAGAAACATAACTACTAATAGCCTACTCTTAACCAGAAGCCTCACCAATAATATAAACAGTCAATTACACATATTTCATATACTATATGTATTTATTCTTACAGTAAAGTAAACTAGAGAAAAAAACATTATTAAGAAAATCATAAGGAAGAGAAAATGTATTTGCTATTCATTAAGTGGAAGTGGAACATCATAAAAGTCTTCATCCTCATTGTCTTCACATTGATTAGGCTGAAGACGAGAAGGAAGAGAGACCGGCCATGTTGTCTCAGGGGTGGCAGAAGCGGAAGAGGTGGAGGAGGTAGAAGAGGAGGCAGGAAAGGCTGACATGCTCGGTATAACTTTTACTGAAAAAAAGTCCACATACAAGTGGACCTGTGCAGTCCAAACCCGTGTTGTTCAGTGTAAGCTGTATTCAGGCGAATCCAAATTGTATTCTGAGTTATTTCACAGAAAAAAATTATTTCAATAATCTTTAAAGTTCCCAAAATGATGCCCATGTCTATGATCCTTTAATACAAAGAAAAGATACATTCAAATTAAAGACCTGGCCTGGCGAAGTAGCTCACATCTGTCATCCCAGCACTTTGGGAGGCAGAGGTGAGAGGATTGCCTGAACCCAGAGGTTCAAGACCAGCCTGGGCAACTTGGTGAGACCTTGTCTCTACAATAAATCAAAAAATTAGTCAGGTGCGGTGGCGTGTGCCTGTAGTTCCAGCTACTTGGAAGGCTGAGGCAGAAGAATGACCTGAGCCCAGCAGATTGAGGCTGCAGTGGCCATGAGCATGCCACTGCCCTCCAGTCTGGGCAACAGAGTGAGACATCTACTTGAAAGGAAGGAAGGAAGGAAGGAAGGAAGAAAGGAAGGAAGGAAGGAAGGAAGGAAGGAAGGAAGGAAGGAAGGAAGGAAGGAAGGAAGGAAGGAAGGAAGGAAATAAAAGAAATACTGAGTTTGGCCTGGTTTTTATTTAGACTCTAGGACAATTCCCTCAAGTAAATTACAGAGACCAATAAATATGAAGACTTGCCCAGCACTTAGGCATACAAGCTTTTCTTCAAAAGCCGGGCTTGGTGGCTATGATAAACCGGACTTGGTGGCTCAGCCTGTAATCTTGCGCTTTGGGAGACTGAGGTGAGTGGATTCCCTGAGCCCGCGGGTTCAAGACCCGCCTGGGCAACTTGGTGAGACCTCATCTCTACAATAAATCAAAAAATCAGCTGGGCATGGTAGCACATGCCTGTAATTCGGCTACTCGGAAGGTTAAGGCAGAAGGATCGCCGGAGCCCAGCAGGTCGAGGCTGCGGTGGCCAGGAGCGGACACTGCACTCCAGTCTGGGCGACAGAGTGAGACTCCAACTCAAAAAAAAAAAAAAATGCCTATGATATAAAGGGCATATGATTTTCCTTATGGAAAGGACACCTTTCTCTTTTTCTTTCATTCAGAAAATCATTAAGAAAATCATCTTACTCAACCTGTTAAATGCTATGTTAGTCACAGTATTTCAGAAGATAGATTTAATTTCTTTTTAAAAAAATTTCTGATCATTGCCTATTCTGGATCAGGCAATGGGCAGTATAGTTTTTATATCTTCTCACACTGTTTTAGAGGAGCTAGGGTATGGAAAAAAGGAATTTGGAATACCAGAATTGTCCAAATTTTACATTGGAAAGGGAGATCCACACCTGGGCCTGGAGTTTTCCTATCATACAGCAGAAATTGGGTCTTACCATTGACCTGAAAAATTAACAAACTCACCTTAAGAGACTAAAATGAAACAATCTAAGAGCACTTTTCTGCCTTCCTTAAAAATGCAAGCTATCCTCTTACTTTCCCATCCTTATTCCTAATCTTCATTAATTCAGAAAAACCTTGGGTTAAACTTTGCTTACCTAATACACTCTCAACCCTTAATGCTTTGGTTCTTAGGGTAGGGAAACCAAGAATGTGATGAAATTCAGAGGAAGGAAACTGTGAGAAACAGCTGTTGACCAAACAAGGTAAGGCTGTGATACAAAACAATAATGATAGTATTCCCTTGTATTTTGAAAGCATCTTTCTCCAGAAAACTCCTAATTCTGTATAGATATACAGTGTATATTGTCTTTCATCCTTGGTGGCCGAAATATTTTTTGAGACAGGGTCTCACTCTGTGTAATGGAGTGATCATAGTTTACTGCAGCCTTGAACTGGGCTCAAGTGATCCTCCCATCTCAGCCTCCTGAGAAGCTGGGACTGCAGATGCGTGCCATCATGCCCAGCTAATTTGTTTAAAAATTTTTGGTAGACGTGGGGTCTCGCTATGTTGCCCAGGATGATCTCAAACTTCTGCACTCAAGCGATCCTCCCACCTTAGCCTTCCAATGTGCTGGGATTATAGACATGAGCCACCATGTCCAGCCTCTTTCTTATGAGTGTATCTTTCATGGCAATCCACAAATATTGTTTCTATTTGCTGTGTCTATAATTTCCATTAATGTCTTCATTGAGAATATATGGAAATTGCATAGGATTCTATTTTCTGTAACTTCCTCTTCAACCTCAGGCAATAGTTTGTTCTTTCTTTTTTTTTTTTTTGAGTTGGAGTTCACTCTGTCGCCCAGGCTGGAGTGCAGTGGCACTCTCATGGCCACCCCAGCATCAACCTGCGGGGTTCCACCTCAGCCTTCCAAGTAGCCGGAACTACAGGTGCGTGCTACCACACTTGGCTAATTTTTTGATTTATTGTAGAGACGAGGTCTCACTATGTTGCCCAGGCTGGTCTCAAACCTGAGGGCTCAGGCAATCCTCTTGCCTTGGCTCCCCCAAAGCGCTGGGATTATAGGCTTGAGTCACTGTGTCTGGCCAGTTTTTCCTTCTTTTGCCATCTTTGTAGCTCCCTATTTTACTTGTCTGAATTCATGTATGTTCATCTTGCTCTTTTAATCCTCAGAGCTTGCCTACAAATGCTGTCCTGCAGTTATGTTAACCACCGCCAAACTTCATCCTCCTGTAATTATAACCTATGCCATCCTCTTTATTTTAGTGAGCATTTTAATAAAAAGTATTCCATTTATATGGCTATGCCATATTTTTTGTTTCTAAATATAAAAAATAAAAAAGGTTATTGACAGTGGGTACACATCAACCAGGTGTTCTTTTTCTTTCTTTGTTTCTTTCTTTTTTTTTTTTTTTTTTTGGGTTAGGGTCTTGCTCTATTACCTCGCCCGGAGTGCAGTGGCACAGTCATGGCTCAACACAGCCTCAACTTCCTGCACTCAAATAATCCTTTCGCCTCAGTCTCCCAAGTAGCTGGGACTACAGCTGTGCCACCATGTCCTGCTAATTTTTATATTTTTTTGTAGAGAAACGGTCTTGCTATGTTGCCCAGGCTGGTCTTGAACTGGTAGACTCAAGCAATCCTCTCACCTCAGCTTCCCAAAGTGCCGGGATTATAGGTATGAACCACTGCACCCAGCCTGTTGCTGATTTTTTTCTCTTCATTCTACAAAACATATTAAAGATATATCTCTACTCCCACTTTCCTGAACTTTACAGTGCCATGTGACCAACAGTTTCGCCAAAAGTTCATACTGCTTCCCCATGTAGCTTTCTATATTCTTTTTTGACATCTCTTTAAATATCCTTTTCTTACATAGTGAAAATACTTCTCTGCAAATTCATTTTCCTCTGAAGTGTTTTCATCTGATAAATATTAGTTGAAATCAAAGATTTTAGATGGGAAAAGGGTCCTCCCAAGTTTGAGGGTCCTTTCCTCTGCCTTCAGGCAAACACCAATTATTCTCAGTTAACAGGTGATACAATTAAAAGCCAGAGAGGTGACTTGTTTAAAGTCACACCTTTACTAAGTAAAGAAGCAGAAGCTGGGCTCCTGCTCCCCAAGACAGGAGCAGCGAACGACTGGAGAAGGCAATTGGCCTCAGAGAAGGGAAGTCTCTAAATCAGTAAGCTAAGTAATCGGTACTTGTGCAGAGTTATCGGTGCTTGGGCTCAAATCTGTAACACTTAATGGAATATTAATAAATATAATTGGAAAACTACTTGGTAATGAGAACGATGGAAGAATGGGGCTGTGCTCAAAGATCGATGTTCCAGTCACCTAACGATGCATAACAAACAATTTCAAAACATAGGGGCTTAAAACAGCAATATTTATTCTGCTCACAAATCTGCCATCTGGGCAGGGTTCAGGAGAGCGGCTCGTCTCTGCTGAGGGCTCATTCGACCCAGACATCTAGAGGATGCAAAGGCCAGGTGCTGGGGCACCTAGGGCATGGCTCCAGTCTCGACGGAGCATCTCCATCCTTCTTACCTCCTCGAGCCCGGCAGCTGCGGCGGACGCAGTGCCTAGAAAGCGATTCTCCCCTCACTCGCGTCAGAGTCGCAGCAGAGTCAGGGTCTGCAGAAAACCCTGGATTCTGGTGCGGTGGGTGGGATTCTGGTCTGGTGGGTGGGGCCCAAGAACCCGCATTTTCACGGTTCTCAGGCGCGGCTGCTGGAGTCTGGCTCCCACCGCTAGCCTGAAGGCTTGCAGAAGAACCGGAGGAGGTGAGCGAGCTGAGGCCAGGGCAAAATGAAGGCGCCGAAGGACCACGACAACTGCGGGGAGATGGCGCAGGGGCCAGCGCGTTCCTGGGTTGGACCCGCTAGCGACTAGAATACCCTACCCGGGCGCTCGCACCCGGGACGCCGGACTGACCCGCCGGCTCCGCTCGCCGCGGTGGCGGGGCGCCCCCTGTCGAGGCCGCTCTGTGGTGCAGTGGCGACCGCCACTCGGCGCGCCCGGGAGGTAGAGCACCCGCCTCAGGTGGGCGGGGTCAGTAGGCCGCCGGCTCTTCTCCGCTCGTGAATGGTTGGCACCGCCCGTGCGCGGTGACGTAGTGCTTGGGCGGAAAGCTTCCGTGGAGAGCGCGGGAAGTAGAGACCTGGGGTTCGGGTTCGGCGCCCGCGGCCTCGCACCGATCGTTCCGCTGATTGTCCGCTTCCAGGCACTCCTGGAAAGGACCCTGGCTGCCCCGCCACGTCCTCGAGCTCGCCGCCTGTTGATCCGCGGTGCCCCGCCCCTTACCGGTTCTCGAGCGAGCCTCCTGAGTATCTTGGAGAGGTGAGTCTGAGGGTGGCACTAAGGGAGGAGAAGAGAGGGGAGTATGTGGGGTGCCGGGACGCCCCTGTCCCCACTACTTACCTCTTCAAGCCTTCGGGGCCACTGCCTGGTCTGTTGCCGGACCTGTGGCTCTGAGAGGTTGGGCACTGATGAATGTTTCGAGCAATTGTAAGTGCCTGCCGTGGCTTAGGCCCCGGCTGAGCTCAGCCCCACGGGTCGGTGTGTCCTCAGAAATTAGGGCCAGGGCATGTCACAGGTCGGTGTATCCCCAGCAGTTAGGGCCAGAGTTCCACGGGTCGGTGTGTCCCAGGACTTAAGGCCAGGCGCTCCACGGGTCAGTGTGTCCTCAGGACTTGGGGCCAAGCACTGGGCAGTGGCACAATTCGCATCTGAACTGAAGCAGGCTCAGCCCCTGAGCAGATGGACGTCTCCTGGGAAGACAGATGACTGAAATAATTATTGTGTGAAGTGAGAGGTGCTCAGTTCAAGGTGTAGATGGTAGAAACAGAAGGGAGGCCTGTTTGAGAAACTGGCACTTGGCCTGTGCCCCAAAATAAGTTATAAACATAAAAAACTAAAGTCTGTTTGTTCTCCAGCTGCTGCCAATGGGCTTCTATGCCCCAGTAAGCCTTTCTTTCTCCAGATATATAGTTGCCTTTTCTTGCAAATATGGAAAACACATTTCAGGGTCTTGGTTCCTTTATTTTCATTGGTTCCTGGCTTCAGAGAAGATGACAGAGGAACTGGATCTCATGGGACAGGACTCTGATGGTGGTAGCGAGGAGGTGGTCCTGACTCCTGCAGAGCTCATTGAAAGGCTGGAGCAGGTAAGCATTCCAAATCGAATCCCTTTGCTCCAGTTGTAGGCATTTTATTTAGTCCAGCTGTGTGAATGTCAGGGTTCAGAAAACTGAGGAAGTGGAATCAAGGCTCATTAAAAGAGAATAGAGACTGAATCTTACCATGAACACAGAAATAGGAAGTGGGGGGAATATCCTCTTTTAGAAACCTTGTGATGGCCGAACTCGGTAGCTCACACCTGTAATCCCAGCACTTTGGGAGGCCAAGGAGGGAGAATCGCTTGAGTCCAGGAGTTCAAAACCAAACCAGGCAAGATTGTGAGACCTCATCTCTACAAAAATCAGAAAATGGCACACACCTGTGGTCCCAATTACTCAGGAGGATGAAGTGGCAGTCCAGTAGGTCCAGGTTGTGGTGAGCTGTGATCGTGCCACCGCGCTCCAACCTGGACGACAGGGTGAGACTTCAACACCGACTCAGAAAAAGGAGAAAAGAAACTTCATGATATCAAACACAGAATCTTTAAGTGGGTTTAGAAAGGGACAACTTTGGACACATTTCACAGAACAGTTCCTAGAGCAAGGATCTGTTTGGTATTGTAGATGTGTGTTGAGACTTCTAAATTCTGTACTTTAGTTCCTTTAAACATTTGCGGTATCTCTGGAGAGTGCCTGCACTAGCAACAAGGTGCTGAAATGCCTTCTTTAAGAAAAAACTGTTCTTTTTAAAAAAAAAAAAATTCTTCCCTTATATTTTCACTGCTTACCTAAAATCATTTCTGAAATATTCTCCTTTTAGTCACACTAGCTATGACTTAGTGCATATTTCCTGTGTGCCAGTGACTGTGCTAAGTTCTTTACAGCTATGTCTCATGAAGCTCTTGTAATTTAGGAGTTCAGACTATCTGTATTTAAGTTTCTCCATGCCATTTTTCTGTTATGTGACCTTAGGCAAGTTATAGAGTTTGTCTCAAGCCTTTCCTTGACTGTAAAATGGAGATAATAATAGTGGCTACTTCCTAGCATTGTTGAGATGATTAAATGAGATAATAGATATAAAGTGCTCAGCATGTTTTCTGACACATGGTAGCACTGACTAAATGTTAGCTGTTAGTAGTAATAATCCTTACCCTATGGGCCAGGTATTACTGTTGTCTCCATTTATAGATGCACAACTGAAGCTTAGAGATTTAAAAATACCTTGCCTAAGGTCATAGCAGAGTCAGGATATGAACTCAGATCCCTTTGACTCCAAACATGTGTTCTGAATCTACCACACCTGCTATCTTATTCTTCCCCTCTCCTTTTAACTATCCCTTTCTAAAATGCTCTCATGTTTTCTGATTTAGCATTCTTTTTTTAAAAAAAGAAATAGGTTTATTCCTTTTTATTTTTCTTGTAGTGATTAGGTTTTGCTATGTCACCTCAGCTGGTCTCGAACTCCTGGCCTCAAGTGATCCTCCCATCTTGGCCTCTCAAAGTGCTGGGATTACAGGCATGAGCCACCACACCTAGCCAGTATTCTTCATTCTTTTTTGCCTTACATGCTATGTCATAAGTAACACAACTGAAGAAAGATAATTTTTAAATTGTCTTATATGATAATTCTTACTATTTAGCAGTGACCTTTTTGAAAAGCTGATGAAAGCTCTGGTTCCTCTTCCCAGAATAATACACATATGCATCCATGCAGAAATTTGTATATAATTTCAGGGGAGTTCACAGATCCACCTGAAATCTGACTACAGACTTAATCTGTGGACCACAGTTTAAGAACTCCTGCTTCATTAGAAAAGGATTCAATAAACAAAAAGCATAAAGGAAAAAACATACTTTCAACCACATTAAAATATGGAACTTCTGTTTGTATACCTTAATGAGAATGAAAAGACAAGCCACCAAGCTGGGAGAAGATCTATAGCTGGCAAAAGGCAATTATTCACAGTACATGAACAGTCCTCACAGACTTCCCAATACAGATGGCCTTACAGACTGGCGTCTTCCAGAAGAGGAAGCCAGGATGGCCACTTCACATATGAACAAATGTTCAACCTTTTTAGTAATCAGGAAAAAGAAAATTAAAATCCCAATGAGATATCATTTCATACTTATCAGATTGGCAGAAATGAAAAAGGGGAATGTATAAAGCATGGCAAGATGGTAGAACAGCTGGATGCAGTGGCATGTGCCTGAAATCCCAGCTACTCAGGAGGCTGAGGTAGGAGGATTGCTTGAGCCCAGGAGTTTAAGGCTGCAGTAAGCTATGATCATGCCACTGCACTTCAGCCTGAGTAACTTTTTTTTTTGAGTCAGAGTCTCACTCTGTCGCTCGGGCTGGAGTGCAGTGACACGCTCACGGCCACTACAGCCTCAGCCTGCTGGGCTCAGGTGATCCTTCTGCCTCAGCCTTCCAAGTAGCTGGAACTACAGGCATGCGCCACCACGGCCAGCTAATTTTTTGATTTATTATAGAGACGAGGTCTCACCATGTTGCTCAGGCTGGTCTCAAACCCCTGAGCACAGACAGTCCTCTTGCTTCCGCCTCTCAAAGTGCCGGATTACAGGCTTGAGCCACCATGTCCGGCGTAACTTTTTTTTTTTAATTAGCCTAGTGGGGTATCTCATAATCCCAGCTACTCAGGAGGCTGAGGTGGGAGGATCACTTGTGCCCAGGAGTTCAAGGCTAGCCTTGTTCCCCCCAAGAAAGAAAATTAACAATGTAGAGCAATTTGCACACTTACATGCTATTGTAGGGGTGTAAATTGGTACAATCACTGTGGAAAATAATTTGTTATTGTCTGATAAAGTTGAAGGTGCATATACCTTGTGGCCCAGTAATTCTGCTCCTAGAGAAAACTTCATACCTAGTGATAACTTCCATATGTACCCCCAAAACATGCACAGTGTGTTCATGACATTGTTTGCAATCATTAAAAATGGAAATAACACAGATTGTCCATCAACAATAGAATGGATTTTAGTGGGGAAAAACTGCAGTGAAAATGAGTAAAGTAGCTCCTGAAAAAGCCTGGATAGCAGAAATATAATGTAGAACAATAACAGCAATAAAATATGTTACAGGCAGAATATCCACCTTAGATGATGTGACATACTGGTATGCTGCAGATTCCTCACACTGGTGACCTCTCCACCCAGGGACATCCAGAGCCCAGATTGGTTGTTCTTCCTGGCATCATCGGGGACCCCTGGAAGGCAGTCTGAGCATAATAGGGTCTGAACACAGCCTCAGCTTGGCAGTGGTGAGCATCTCGTGCTGGGTGCTCTGGTACAGTTCCCAGAGTGCAGGCAAGGAGGTGACCCACTGCCTACACAGCTGCCGCAGCTAGGACCAAGCTCTTGTGCTGTGTGGCATGGCCTACAGGGCAGCCTGATAGGGCCATTGGTCAAGCCACTCACACAGCAACAGGATACTCTTGAGTGCCTGTAAAAAATTATTTTAAAAGTTATTATCTATAGTGCAAAGTGTCTCATTTTAATGATTAAGTTTTCGTTTGCTAGGATTGCATAATTAAGTACCAAAGGTTGGGTAGCTTAAACAGCAGAAACATAATTTGTCAGTTCTGGAGACTGCAAACAAGGTGCCAGCATGGTTGGCTTCTGCTGAGGCCTCTGCCCTGGGTTTGTAGGTGGCCGTCTTCTCCCTCTGTCTTCACATGGTCTTTCCTCTTGGGTGCATGTCTATGCTAAAATTTCCTTTTCTAAGAACATCAGTCATAGCTGGGTAGAGTGGCTCATGCCTGTAATCCCAGCACTTTGGGAGGCTGAGGTGGAAGGATTGCCTGAACCCATGGGTTTGAGACCAGCCAGGGCAACATGGCAAGACTTCATCTCTACAATAAATCAAAATGTTAACCTGGTGTGGTGGCACGCCCCTGTAGCTACTTGGAAGACGGAGGCAGAAGGATCGCCTGAACCCAGGAAGTCAAGACTGCAGTGGATGTGAGTCTACCTCTGCATTCCAACCTAGATGACAGAGTGAGACTCCGACACTCTGTCATCCAGACTCTGACTCAAAAAAAAAAAAAAAAAAAGAGCACCAGTCATAGTGGATAGAGCCATCCTATAACCTCATTTTAAATGCCTCTTTAAAAACTCTGTCTCTGAATATAGTCACATCATGAGTTACTGGGAGTTAGGACTTCAACTTAGGAATTTTGGAGGAGAACACAATTCAACTCATAACAATGATAAATTGTTGTTAAAAATATTGATCAGGAACCAGATGAGCCATTTCAATCGTAGAACCTGATTATTTTTTAGAAGACCATGAATTTAAACAGATTTCTTACAAAAAATTTTGAAAAGATTTTATTTGGAAGTTTCTTGGCCAGAGTCGGTGGCTCAGCCTGTAACCCCAGCACTTTGGGAGACCAAGGCTAGTGGATTGCCTGAGCCAGCAGGTTCGAGACCAACCTGGGCAACTTGGTGAGACCTCGTCTCTACAATAAATCAAAAATTAGCCAGGCGTGGCAGTGTGTGCCTGTAGTTCTGATTACTTGGAAGGCTGAGGCGGAAGGATTGCCAGAGCCCAGCAGATAGAGGCTGCCATGGCCGGGAGCATGCCATTGCACTCCAGTCTGGGCGACAGAGTGAGACTCCAACTCAGAAAAAAAAAAAAGAAAAGAAAGTGTCTTACTAGTATAAATGTTCCCTTTTATATTTTGTCATAATTTCATAATGTAAATGAAAGATCTCCCCAAATCAACTCCCCTTTACCCCCAGTGTACATGTAAGCACTGTCATTTTTTTTTAAATGTCCTGTCATGAAAAGGCTGGCAAGCATTAGGTAGAAATACAATCAAGTGCAGTGAAACCATAAAGGAAATTAAACATTAAATTCAGGTCAATGACTACCTCGGAGGAGGGGGGACACACAGGGACTTTTAAAATAATAATATTCCTTAATGAAGTTGTATACACACAAGTGTTTATATCATTGTTCTTCATGTTCAATGTATATTTCATAAATAGTTTTTAATATTTAATAAAATCAATTAAAAAGAAAAACTGCTTTTTATAATCCTCTGGAAAACTTTATCTTTTCTCATTTATAATGCAGGTTGTGTTTCTGGTTAGTTTTAATTTCTACAACATTTTTACAGAAGCTCAAACACTTGAAAAAACATTTATGACAGTAACAGTACCCAGTACTTAATGTGTCTTAATGGTGATCATTGGAGAAGCAGAGATTCAATGACGTCAGAAAAAATAAGTCAGGCCTGATTGGCATGTAATTCTGAGCTATGCTAAAACTAAATTTCCTGTGATTGAATGATAAGTATAGCTTTCCTTAGTCACTTACGGATATTTCAGTTTTCTAAGCCTTGGTAATCTCTAAAATGTACTGAGCAGCTGGGCTTGAGTCATAAATCAGAGATGTAAACTCTTGCTCCAAAACTTAACAGGTGAGCCTCTATTTCTGTTGTCATCCTTTATACTTTGGGGCCATTGGTAAATTACTTAGTCAGTAGTTTTCATCAATAAGATGAGAATCACTCTATTCATTTGCTCTCAGATATTATAATGATGAATGAAAAAGCACTTCTGAAGTGCCTAGCTTCAGGGATGAAGCGATGTCTAGATTCATATGGTGTGACTTGATCTTTCCAAATAGAAATGGTGCAGGTGCCCCTGGCAGGAAGTAGCTGTGAAGCACTGGAAATGTGCTCATGCTGGTGGTGAGAGGTACCTTTGAACACCAGGTGGTGTCACTCTCAGCCAGAGGGGTCGTGTCCACTGAAGTGGACAGTGATTTTTTTTTTTTTAATGTTGGTTAAATATAAGATAGTGAGCACAGCTTCCCCACTAGAAGAAGATATGAAAAAGCCATCCTTAGACACAGTTTGTCTTCAAAGTGTCTGCAGTATTTCCTGAGATTTCTATGGTTTTCATGGGAGGATGTACTGACTCCACAGTGAGAGATACTCATTTTTTTTTTTTTTGGCGTTTGTCTTTTAGGCCTGGATGAATGAAAAGTTTGCCCCTGAGCTACTGGAGAGCAAGTCTGAGATCGTAGAGTGTGTCGTGGAACAGCTAGAGCACATGGTAAGAGCTGCTTGGCACAGGCTTACAGAGGAGAAGGAACTTAAAAGCATTTGGTCAGCATAGTGAGAGTCTGTGGTCTAGTAGGAAATCTGTTTTGTTTGGCTCAGCTCAGTTTAAAAAAAAAAAAAATACTGAATTCGTTATCTATATTACGAATCATGAGAGTTCCTGTGAATATCTGGGCATTAGCTTCCCATGAAAAGTCTAAAAACCTGCCATCAGTGGCCCGAATTTCTGCATGAGAACAACTGACCTGAGCAAGGTACAGATAACCCCTCTCATCATACCCCTGCTCCCCACAGATCCTGACCACCCACCCTAACGGTGTCCCTCACCTGCCTGGCCCCTGTGAGCATTTGAGTTTGTGGTCCCTGGCTTAGATGATCTGGGCTTAAATAACTGTTAAGAGTAGCTTTAAAATGTTGGCATTTTACAGTTTCGCAGCTGGTATTTTAACACTACTTTTTTAGACTCATTAGACATTTCTTCTGTGTGCTATCTTATTTCCTTTACAACTGGATTGTAGTTCTGGGCTGTTCTGCCTGACCAGGTTCAACTCCAACTCATTTTCTAATAGTACATGAGCATCGTTTGAACTTTATATAGTAAAGATGACAGTCATATGTTGTTTGTGTAATTTTAAAAAATGAGAAGTCTCATTTGATTAGGTTTTTTTTTTTTTTTCCTTTGACCATAACAGTATTTGGGTCCTCAGTGCTGTCAGTGGTTATGATTCTTAGTCTTTGAGCATCATGTTTTTTATAAGCTTCAGTTTCTCTTTTAATAGGAAGAAAATCTCAGGAGAGCCAAAAAGGAGGATCTGAAGGTCAGCATCCATCGAATGGAGATGGAGAGGATCCGCTATGTCCTTAGCAGCTACCTGCGGTGTCGACTCATGAAGGTTTGGCATGGAGATACCTGTAGGCATTAAGGCAATGCTGTCTGTAATATAAACTAAATGTCCTGGGCAGAAGTTGGGCTGGGGCCTGAGGGTCCAAGGCCTGAAGATGCTGCTAAGAGTCCCGTATCAGTGTAACTCAAGAGTGAGGAGGGTGAGAGATTGCTCTGGGGAAGCTCAGATGAGACATGTGTTACCCTGCTCTGGGGACAACATACGCATTTTATCTATCTGTTATGTGAGTGAAGTTACATGGCAGTGTGAGAGTAGAGTTTGCATTGGTTGAGTAGGGAATACTGATGGGAGGAGAATTTGTTTTAAAGATTATTTTGTGGGCTGGGCTCGGTGGCCTCTGTAATCCCAGCACTTTGGGAGGGCAAGGTGAGTGAATTGCCTGAGCCCACAAGTTCAAGACCCACCCGAGCAACTTGGTGAGACCTCATCTCTACAATAAATCAAAAATTAGCTGGGCGTGGTAGAGCATGCCTGTAGTTCCATCTACTTGGAAGGCTGAGGCGGAAGGATTGCCAGAGCCCAGCAGGCAGAGGCTGTGGTGGCTGGGAGCGTGCCACTGCACTCCAGTCTGGGCGGCAGAGTGAGACTCCAACTAAAAAAAAAATTTTTTTTAATTTTTAAAAAAAGATTATTTTGTGGCAAAGCATGGTGGCACTTGCCTGTAATCCCAGCACTTTAGGAGGCCAAGGTGGGAGGAGTGCTTGAGCCTAGGAGTTTGAGACCAGCCTGGGCAACATAGTGACACCCCCATCTCTACAAAAAATTAAAAAATTAGCAGGGTGTATGGTGGTGTGCACCTATCGCCCCCAGCTACTCAAGAGGCTGAGGCAGAAAGATCACCTGAGTCCAGGAAGTTAAGGCGCTGTAGTAAGCTATGACAGTGCCACTATACTCCAGCTTGGGTGACAGAGTGAGATCCTAACTAAAAAAAAAATTATTTTGCATTTGTGAAATGGACAGTGTCATTGTCTAATGAATCATGATAATTTCATGTTCTACTATAACTCTGTGGCCATATAACTTGTAAAAAGGAAATTATGAAACATTCTTATTTCATTTGATGTCTGTTTTAACCTTGGAAAAGTCTTACTTCCTTGAAGTTTGTTTTTATTTGTTTCTATTTGTCTCCTCAGTTATTACAAATAAAATACATTCTCTCTTCTACATGAGAGAACTTCAGATAACAAGACAGCCCACACATCTCATCGAAGTCTTTCAGCTGCATGTTTCAACCATTTAATCATTAACTTTTCTCCTGGTCTCTAAAATGGTTCCAGTTTGGCAGTGTTCTTCTTAAATTATACCACCTGGAGCTAAACATTATATTCCAGTTATAGTTTGGCCACTTTTGTGAAAAACAGGATGATCATTTCCCTCATTCTGGGCATTAAACTGGTAGTGATGCCACCCCTCTCACAGTAGCGTATTTGATGGACACATGGTGCCAGCTCGTTCTGCACTCACCACTGACTCTAACCCCATTTTTAAGTTATAATTACCCCATCCAGTCACCATCCTATATTTGCATGGCTTAGTTTTTGACCTCTAAGTGTTGGCCTTGATACTATCCCTCTTAACCTTCAACTTAATAAATTGAGCCATTTCCCTGCTCTCTGAATCTTGTTCTTGTCACCGGATATATTAGCTCTACCTTAATATTTTATGTCATCAGCAGTTTTGGTAAGCATGTCATCAAAAATCTTACCTGGTTCATTAATCAGACTGGGGCAGTATAAGAGTATTTCACCAGAGACTTCCCTGCAGAATGACATCTGTCCACTGAGTCCACATTCTTTGTTCAGCTGTTTATGAATCTCCCAATCTATGCTGTTACCCAGCCCCAGGCTCAGTGTGCCACTTCACCCCACCCACCAGGCCACACCCTTCCAAAACAGGGGGTTATACCCTCTTCATGTTACCACATCCTTGTCTTTGACTTTGACAGAGATTTTCTTGAGGTTTTATTTGTCCTCACAGATAGAGAAGTTTTTCCCTCATGTCCTTGAGAAGGAGAAAATACGCCCTGAGGGGGAGCCTTCCATCCTTTCTCCGGAAGAGTTTGCCTTTGCCAAAGCGTGAGTAGGCAGTCAGCATGGGCCTGCCTTTCTTCCCCTGGCCTGTGAGCTGAGTGTTGGTATCTCCATCCATGAAGCCCATCTCAGAGCCCTATGCACTATGCACTCTTATCTGATAGCTCCGATGACTCCTACTGGTCATGCATGCCAAGGCGATTTGAACTTATGTCTTTCAGGTACATGGCTAACACAGAGACCTACCTTAAAAATGTTGCCTTAAAGCATATGCCTCCCAACCTACAGAGGGTGGACCTCTTGAGGTCAGGTAAGCAGAACATTCTCCTTTCAGATGTCCTCAGGGGCCTTGTTCACATCCCAAGTATTCTTAGGTGCCTCAGAATAAGAACTTCATCTTCACTCTTTTTCCTCAATATGGAAGAATAAGTATGTAGATAAGAAGGAAAAAGAAGAGAGGAAGGGTTCTGGTTAAAAACAGAAATCATTGGAAAAAGATACAGCGTTAGCTGTTTTAGCATTACTTTTGCGTGCCTCAGGATAGGCTACTCTTGTGGATGCCATTACAAGTGTTGACTCATTCATGGGTTTGGCCATTCATCCCTTCAGCAGCTATCTGTGGAGCATCCAGGGCGTCCTGGGTGTATCTGAGCACGGGCGCTCCAGAGGCTGCTCCAGCATGGCTTCTGCTCTCAAGAGGCTGGTGGTCTTTGTCTCAGATTCCAGAACATCCAGGGACTGTCTAGTTGGAGGGGAGGGCTGAAATAGGAAGCATGGGGAACTTTTAGTGAGTCCCCATGGCCTCTGGTAAGGGCGCCTAATCTTCTTTTGGGAAGAGTTTCTCTCGTTCTAGAAGAGGGAGCAGGAAGGAGAGTGTGGAGAGAGGAAAGGAAGCTTGGCGAAAGCCTCTGCCTCAAGCTTCCTTGCATTGTCCCCTCAGGTCTGCTGAGCTGAGGAAAGGGAGGTATGGTTGCAGCTCCTAACCTTGGGCTGACTGCCGACCTCTGGCTTATAGGTTAAAGTCCATGTTCCTCAGTCTTTCACAGTTTTCCATATCTGAGCAAGACCTTGTCAGGAAAAATTGTCAGACCAAATCACATGAGACTGGATCCACCTTGTTCCCAGGCTAAGCTTGGTGTGCTGAGTTCACCAGCCCGAGTGCCACTGAGCCCTAGAATTGCATCTCTGCCCAACCTGTGCTGAGTCTTGGCTCATACTGAGATCCTGTGGTAGTGGGACATTGTCTTCGTCTGGTCAGGCTGCTCATAGTTCTGGAGGCTGGGAAGACCAGGATCCAGGCCCCAGCAGATTCAGCATCTGGCAAGAACGTTTTCCTCTTAGATAGCGCCTTCTGTGTGTCCTCACATAGAAAGGAAGGAGTAAGGAAGCTCCCTCAGGCCACTTTTACAAGATCATGAATCCCATTCTCTGTGTGTTCTAGTCTCCTCTTATAAGAACACCAGTCACATTGGATTAGGTCACATCCTAATAGCCTCGTGTTTACTTAATTCTCTCTTTTCAAAGCCCTATCTCCAAATACAGTCTCATTCATAAGTACTAGGAGTTCAGACTTCAACATATGAATTGGGAGGGATAGAGGCTAGCCTATAACACCAGGAGCAAGTCAGACACATAGCAGATTTGTGGGACTCTGAAACAGTCACTCAAATGCCTTTATGCCAGGGCTCCTGAGTGCTCCATGCCATTAATGCCAGCAACTCCTCCCCAATTGCCCTTGTTAGTTGAGCATTTCCATATGACATTATTGTTTTTCTGACAGTTCCCAAACCAGATCTAGATTCCTATGTGTTTCTGAGAGTGAAAGAGCGGCAAGAAAATATACTGGTAGAACCAGAGACTGATGAACAGAGGTGAGTAACGTGTGTCTTTCGCAGGGGCACAGCCCTCCTGATGGAGGGCCAGCTGAACGCTGCAAAGAAATGTTTCTCCTCTTCTTTCAGGGACTACGTGATTGACCTGGAGGAAGGCTCACAGCACTTGATCCGCTATAAAACCATTGCTCCTCTGGTTGCTTCTGGGGCAGTACAGCTTATTTAAAACTATAAATAGGCCAAATGTGGTGGCTCACACCTGTAATCCCAGCACTTTGGGAGGTGGAGGCAAGAGGATTGTCTGAGTCCAGGGGTTCGAGACCAACCTGGGCAACTTGGTGAAACCTCGTTTCTACAACAACTCAAAAAATTAGCTGAGCACGGTGGTGCATGCCTGTGGTTCCAGCTACTTGGGAGACTGAGGTAGAAGGATCACCTGAGCCCAGTGGGCCTAGGCTGTGGTGACTGTGAGCGTGCCACTGCACTCCAGCCTGGGTGACAGAGATAGATTCTGATTCAAAAAAAAAAAAACTAAAAATAAGTACGAATGAAGACATGAGACCTTAGAGAAAATATTAGAAACCTCTCCTATCACTTTGTGCCCGAGGACAGAATAAAGCCGTTCTACAAATATCATACTTCTCATTGGTGCTTTGGATCACTCTGGCATGGAAAGAAGCTCTAGGCAGGATTCACGATGGTGCGGTGTCCTCCCAACCTGCTGCCATTTCACCTGCCAGCAGCAGGTGGGGCCCTTGCTCCGTTGATTCTGCATACTAGGCAGGTGAACAGACTCACTTTGTGCACCTCTTCCCTTCACGGTGTTTCTGAGCTAAGAAGAGTGAGGCAAAGGTGTTCATTGCAGAGGCACCACTACCTGCAATCAAGGGCTGTGTTGAGCCCCAACCTAGTCACAGCCGGGGAGTTCACTTAATCTTTCTGATAGGAAGACTGTAATAGAGTCAAGTAACAGCAGTGGCCTTTTTCTCTCGTGCATCATTAGATGGTGTGTATTCACATTTTTGAACCTCTACTATTGGACTTAATACTAACTTCTGTCATGTGTAGCTGAAAATCACAACTAACCCAATAAGCCATTGTTAAGTTTTTGTTTTATGGCAGAAGGCTCCTCTGCACAGGTCCTGGCTTATGGTCTGATGAAGAATGTCTCCCGCTGTTACCCCACAGCCCTGATTCAGGCTTCCTTGCCAGGCTGCCTCCAGGCCATCTGGACATCCCTGGCCAAGGCTCTGAGCAGAGTGGCATTAACCATTCCTCCTGTAACCTCTGGGACTGCTTTTCTCTCTTAAGCCCTTCACTTCTCCAAGGGAAATGGATGAAAGCAACCCAGTATGAACGAAGAGTCTCACGGTGATGCCTGAAGGAAGGATGTGTAGACAGTGAATGAATGGTTGTTCCTTGAAGTGTAATAAAAAGCAACCTGCATTCTAGTCCTTCCTTGCTTGATGAAAGTCAGCAGATTTTCATTTGCAGGGTATAAGCCATGAGAGTAATCAATACGATACTGCTTCATTTCTAGGAGAAATTAGTAGATGAAAGCAAGGAAGGTTTTATTCACTAACAAAAGTATTTGCTATTCAGAGAGTGCCTTGTTTTTTCCAGAGGCCTTTGATCTCTTCAGCTATTCATTAAACAAATATATATTGAGCATAGAGTATGCCAGGTATAGTTTGGGGCACTGGGGCTACAACAACCACTGTCCCTCTCAGAGTGAGAAGTGCCTTGAAGAGACTTAGAACAGAGTGACTTCCCAGAGAAACTAGAATGGGTGGGATGGAAGAGTCTCACTGGAGTGAGAACATTTAGACTGAGATCTGAATATTAGAAAGGAGCTGGACATGAAGAGATCAAAAAGAAGACAGCGGCCAGCCTCAGTGGCTTAGCCTGTGATCCCAGCACTTTGGGAGGCTGAGGCAAGTGGATTGCCTGAGCCCACGGGTTTGAGACCAGCCTGGAAAACTTGGCAAGACCTCGTCTTTACTATACAAAAAAATTAGCTGGATGTTGTAGTGCATGCCTGTAGTTTCAGCTACTTGGAAGGCTGAGGTGGAAGGATCTCCGGAGCCCAGCAGGTTGTCGCTGGGGTGGCTATGAGCGTCCCACTGCACCCCAGCCTGGGTGACAAAGTGAGACTCCAACTCATTAAAAAAAAAAAAAAAAAAAGACCTGAGGCAGAGGTGAGTTCTGCCTACAATCATTGTAGCTAGAATGCAGTGGGCAAAATAGAAAGTGCTGCAGGATAAGGTCTGAGGCAGGCTGGGCCCCAGTCACATAGGCTATAGATGTGTCATTTTTAAATAAAGGGGAAATTGAATTGCAAAACCAAGTAGAAAGGGAGGTGATATGACTTGGTTGACATTGATTTTAATTTTTTCAGTTCATGGTGAATATTTTGCTTGATTGTGGAAAACTCACTACTGGAAGCATGACAGAACATTTCCTCCTGTAATTGCATCATCCCTTATCATAAGCTTGTCCCTCAAAACAGTTATTTCTGAGAAGTGCTTGCAGGTCCTTGTATGGGTTTCCCCCACACTAATCATATATCAGCTGTGACCTTGCAACTAGACCCCAGCTGTTTACCCTCTGCCCATGACCCAGCAGTCACTGTGGCTTTAGTGCCACTCTCAAAAGCATTGCACTTCCTTCTTTGATGTACATGAAGCTCTCAGAGTGCATTTGCAAGCAAATACATGATTTTGCAATTCTTCATATAGAGTTCTTTAAGTAATTTATCTTGGGGAGCTAAACATTCCAAACATTTGGGATTCTCTAAGAATTGATTTTTTAAATGTATCTGATCACCTAGTTGTGAAAGTATTCTCATTATGTTGTCAGAAAAACTTCATTTTTTCAAAAAGCAAAATCAGTATTCTGTATTTATTTAACAAATTTGGTTTCAAATACCATGGCTGTTTCCAAAAAAATTGGATATTCCTTCCTTGACTGAAAAACAACTACTGGGGGTATTCAAAGCAATATACTATACTAGAGATTCTGACGGCAATAATAACAATGTTTACCAAGTGTTTGCTATGAATTGGACTGTTCTTTAAGTAGATTAATTTGTAAATCTTCCCAAAAACCCTAAGCAAGGAAAGGGTTGAGCTTTTTGAATGGGCGGAAGGGATTGCTGGATATCCTCTCAATGGAATGCTCAGTCCTGCAGAGTGTGTGCCCCTGTCTTTGAAGTGATTATTTTACAAGTCTAGAGATACATGTTGATTTGTTGAAAGCTTATAATAATGTGAATATTTCCCATTTTACTATGCAAATGAATTTTGTCCTGTTGAGAATAAAGCCCCATTGAACATGTTTTAACACTTCTCTGGTTCTCTCATTAAATAGTAAGTGAAATAAAATCTTTGGCACATGTTCACTTTGTATCTATCTTGTATGAATGAAAGTCAATAGTACCTACTCTGTAGGTGTTAACAAATAGATTTTAAGTTTTTTGTATGATTTGTTTATAAGGTAGGTACTATTGATTTCCCCATTCTAGAAATGAGAAAACAGACTCCATTCCTGAAGGCCGGATAGCTGCTAAGTAGAAATGTGGTTGCCTCCAGTGAGCCTAGAGCTTCAGTATCCCCACTTTTCATCATCTTGCCGGTACTCACCACAAAAGGAAAAAAGATCCAAAGATGTATTGAGCAATGAGCACTTCACTGGAATAAGTTCTAGTCTTTCAGAAAGACTTATTCACATTCCTGGAGAGGAGGTGGCATTCTTCTCAACACAGGAGTATTTTCTCCTTTAAGGCATCATATTCTACATACCACAATGTGGACAAATTTTGCCTAAGTTGTTAAGGAAAACCACTCAAAATTAAATTCAGCACACAATTATCTAAGTCTTTTTTCTTGTCCAAGTCTGTTAGGTTCTATGAAAATAAGAATAATTTTTTGCCTCTAAGGAATTGTTAATGACATAAGACAGTGCCTTAGATTTAAAACTGAAAATGTGAGAAATCTGAAAATTTTCTTAACTGCCAGGAGTAGGAAGATTAAATTAAAGGGAGTGATTTTCTTGGGCTCAAAGCTTTATACACAAGAGAATGTTTTAAGCCCCTTAAGTGGGGTACTTCCTGGGACCCACAGTTCCTAGCTCAAATGTAAATTTTTTAAAACTTTGAATTGCTGCTTCTGTTATTTCTGAACCTGTAATTTTTCTCAAACGGAATTCTAACCATTTCATGTCTCTTAAAAAGCTTCAGTGGTTCCCCTTTGCCTACAGAAAAGAAAGGGGTGAAGAAGATTAACATCAATCTGAGTTCTGACAATGGGCAAATTGCTTTCCACATATTACCCTCTGTAATCCTCATAACAGCCTGATGAGGTAAGCACCAGCTCACCATTGTACACAGCTTCCTAGTCAAATTGTCCTGGCCCTTGCTCTAAGTAGTTTCTAATCTCCTTTTTATACTTACAGTTTTCTATTTTATCTTTATTAAAATCCCACCAAAATTCTTTGGGGAATTAAGTAAAGTGTTTTATAAAAGGATTTCATATTAGCAGTACTGGAGTGAACAAGATGATTTGGGCATCCACCACTTATGGCATGCCTGCAACCTAACTTCCAGAATTGCGTATGAAAATCACACAATGAAAAATGGCATCTGCCACGTTTGGCTGCATTTGTTAACAAGCTCAGTGCATGAGCTTTCCACCGCTGGCTCTGTTTGAAGGCATTTCTGCCTTCGGCCTCCAGACAAGGGATATGGCCTCAGTCTGAGTAAGACTGTACACAGACTCCTGTGTTTTTATAATAAATCATCAACTTTGCAGGCTTTTGGTATCTGAAGCTCTTGGATCTCAAGTCAGCAAAAAATATGTCTACATGTTGGGTACCCTTCAGTGAGCTCAGTTATGAATAGGCTCCTAACTATGATATTGTCAACAGTTTAACGGATGACACCAGAGAGGGCCTAAGGGCCATTCCGTCTGTCCATTTCTCTTCCTCAAGGTTTATTTTGATGTCAAACTGGACTCCGCAATACTGGGTTCACGTAATCCTTGGGTTCATGTAATCCTTGCTTTTAGCAAAAAGATAGCCCTATCAATAGCATCCCCATGTCTTCCAAAAATTACAACTGAAGACATTTTCAATTACATAGCCACTGTTTTCTGTGTAAAGAATCCATGTGCTACATTTTTCTTGGAATTCAGTGCAAGTAAAAATGTGCCTCTTCACAATTTATGATTCATTTTGTCAGGCAAGTGAGCCCTGTTGGTCCCCTTGCTGGCTTCCCTACCAGGGACCTTGGAGTGGCCTTAGTCTTCCTTTAGTCTCTGATCTCCTTATTACACCTACCATTTTATTCATCTAGTTTGCCTTAATTTTAAAAGTACCCAAAATTTAGGAAAGAAGGAAATGATAAGTACATATTAGTAACTCAGACATATATTAGCAACTGAAGTTGCCACTTTTTGAAACATGCATGGAAATGAGTAATTCCTAAGCCATTTCACAGAGGTTCCTAACGGGATGCATAAGCAAGATGGGAATGCAGGCAAGAGCTGTGGTGTCCTGTCACTCCAGTGCTTTTAAAAAGTGACTGGGGCAGCAGACAGCACACATTCTCACTGTTGTCTTGCCCATATGTGCCCTTCACAGCATGTCTTTCCTTTAATAATTCTACCTCTACTAGAAAAAAAAAGTGACTGGGTCAGGCAAATGCCATGATGGAAATAGCAGTTGCCAAGTATAACTCCATCCAATTCAGTAAATGAACAGGTGGAGTCAGACGCTGTGGTATGTGTTGTACAGAGAAGAAAAATCCCTGACTTGACATAGCTTGTTGTCTAGTGTAGGAGACAAACACAACACAACTACTGAAGCCCATGCTTGTATAAAGGTGGGAACAGATAGGGGAGTTAGGAAAGAGCACAGGAAGGGCTCCAAAGACTGGAAGACCTAGGAAAGCTTCCCAGAACAACTGGTGCTAGAGCCAAGACTTGAAACACCGGAGGCGTGAGCCTGGCCAAGGAGGGAAAAGGGTATGGCTATTTGAGGCTGAGATACCATATGCAAATACACAGAAGCCACAGGGCTCATCCAGTACTCTGAGAACTCCATGGAACTGGGCCTGGCAGGGGCACAAATTGAGAACTAGGGTGTGGGGGGGAAGCAGTTTCCTGTCTTGCTGGAGTCTCACAGGAGACTTAGAATATAAAACTCGAGGCTTACAGGAGCCTGATTTGCCAAACACAACATTGGATTTTGCGGTTTTGCACTAAAACATTTGGGAGCCTCTGAAAGACTTTAAGATTTTTTTTTTTTCCCTTTAAGATCATCTTGACTTCAGGTAAGCTAAGATCTGATAGGATCTGTTTTACGTTTTTAGAAATCCAATTTACATTTCTTAGAAAATTCCCTCTGGTGACAAGAATGGAGGTCAGACTGAAAGGTAGGGGTCAGAGGCTGGACTGGCAATCCTGGAGAGAAGGAGTGAGGCCCTGGGATGCACATAGATGAGAGAACCTGGCAGCGAGGAGTGGGGATGTCTGCAATTCTGGGGAGAAGGAGTGAGGACCTGGGTGCACACAGGTGAGAAATGTGGCAGACGGAGGGAGATGAGGCTTCTGCAGTTCTGGAAAGAAGTGAGGACCTGAGGTGCACACAGGTTAGAGAACCTGGCAGCTGTGATGGTGGACTTGGAAGTATTGACCACCCTTCACACTGAGGACAAAAACTGGATGAGATAGAAAAAGCATTTCTCTAAAGAAACAAGGAGTTAACAAGCTAGTGAGGAACCGAGGTTAAAAGAGGTGAGTGCAGCCCAGGCTGAGTTGTAGCTGAGAGACTGAGCAGCACTTCTAACAGCCTCATACAGCAATTCTAAATCTGGGGTTCATAGTTGAGCTTAAGGAAAATTACATCCTGCCTTCCACTAACCTCTAAATGAAACATAGACTTCCCTTATATTGTGAATTCAGGTCACAAGCCAATGGCTTTATCACCAACAGAAATCAGCTAATGGCTTTATCACCAACAGAAATCAGATATTTACCTACCACATTTATAGTTGCTGCAGATATCACAAAACATCATTTCCATTCATCATCATTTCTAAGTTATGGTCATTATCAGACCTGCTGCTAGAACTTGTTATTAATGCATTGAAAAAAGCATGTGTAGCAATAAACACAATGTGCCAAAATAAAAGCAAAAAAAGAGGCATGTGTGTATTACTATTAATAGACTGGAGTGGAGTGGCAGCTCCCGGCCGCCGCAGCCTCGACCTGCTGGGCTCCGGCGATCCTTCCGCCTCAGCCTTCCAAGTAGCCGGAACTACAGGCATGCGCGACCACACCCGGCTAATTTTTTGATTTATTATAGAGATGAGGTTTCGCCAAGTTGCCCAGGCGGGTCTCGAACCCTCGGGCTCAGGCAATCCACTCACGTCGGCCTACCAAAGGCCTACCAAAGCACAGGATTACAGGCTGAGCCACCGAGCCCGGCCAGTTCTGTTTTATTAACTATAGGTTTTTATGCTTATTTGTTTTACCTAACTGAAACTTTGTATCCTTTGACTTCCATATCCCCATTTTCCCAGCATCCTCCTCTTGACTCTGACTAACCACCTTTCTCCTCTGTTCCTATGTACTTGAGTAATCTTTGTTTTTGTCCTGTTTAGATACTACATACAAGTGAGTTTATGCAGTATTTTTACTGTGTCTGGCTTATGTCCCTTTACGTAATGTCTTTCAAGTTCATCTATATTGTCACAAATGGGAAGGTAACTCATTTTCAAGGCTGCATTGTATTACAGTATATGCTGAAATATTTTACATATATGTAAATTATTCCCGCATATACGTGTGTACATACATATATACATTCCATTACACACACACAAACACACACACACATACTCACACACTCACAGTCATCTATTAATATCCATGGAGAATTGGTTTGAGGACACACCCACAGACCGAAATCCACAGGTGCTCAAATCCCTTACATAGAGTGATGCAGTTTTTACATATAACCTACACACATCCTTCTGTTATTTTAAATCATCTCTAGATACTTATAATACCTAATACAATGCCCCCTCCAGCTTAGCATGGAGTAGTGCCTTCTCCGTCCCAGCATTGTGTTTTAAAGTCCAAGTGACTGACCCAGTTTGGGGCACGTGCCTACTCCTTGATCCATCACTGTGACTAAGACTGCCCAACCAGAGTGGGGAATAGGTTAGCAGAAGTGCCAGTGGAAAAAGGACTGAGCAGGTGGAGATGCAGCCACTCCAGCCCTAAGGAGTACAGCTTGCATTTTTTATAAAGTTGGTTCCAATGGGAATGGTTATCACCTATTTCCTACAGTGACCAATGGACTATATTCTCCCTATGCTACCACTTATGCAATCTGGGCACTAGAATTCCCAAGCAGTTCTGCCATTGCTGAACAATGTGTGAACCTATGAGGATCATCCTTTGCCCACTTCCTGTACCATTTGTCCATCAGTGCTGGTCCATATCCCTCTCATGGGACTCCATCAGGTGACTGACTCCTTGACTCTGTGGAGTAGAGAAAACTCAATTTATAATAACCTAGCTTCATCTTATTTTTTATTTTGAAAGATTATAAAATATTTCAAACACATTGAAAAGCACAGGAAATATAACAAATTATTATAACAGTACATCTTGATGCTCTTTTCATTGGGTACATAGGTAATGTCTTGGATCTCATTTAGCTACATGGAATCTCATTGCCTGGTTATACCATAAACAGTTCCCCTGGAGATGATTACTTAGATTGTTTGCAATCTTTGGTCACTACAATCACTGTTACATTGAATATCCTTGAATATGGATATACTTGTATCTTACAGATATCTGTAAGATAAGTAGAATTGTAGTAATATATCTTATATGTTGTGCATACAAATTCTTTGTTGGTCACACGCATTGTACATACCTTCTTCCAGTCTGTGGTGGGTCTTTCAGCTTTTCTTCCTGGGTCCTTTATCATGCAGAAGATGTCAATTGAATCTAGTCAGTTTTCTTTATTGTTTGTAGTTCTTATGTATTACTTAAGGAGTCTTTTCTTAGTCCAGGGACATAAATGTGTTTTCCAATATTTTCTTCCAAAACCTTAAAACATTTAGGTATTTAATCCACCTAAAACTAATTTGGGAATACGGTGTGATGTGGAAATTGAACTTGTTTTCATATGATAGCTAATTATCTCAGTATCTTTGATTGAATAGTCCAGTCTTTCCTCCTGACTTTTAATGCTATTGAATTCCACGTGTGTGTATGTGTGCATGTATGTGTGTTTCTTGGCTGTCCATTCCCATTAGTCTATTAATTTATTCTAGGTCTAAAATCACGCTGTTTTTATTACTATAACTTTTAGTTTTACCTTTAAATAGCTATTTAAATATGCATACCATTGTAAATAGTTTGGAAAGAAAAATAAAGCTGAGAGAAGAAAATAAAAATCACCTCAAATCTCACCATCCTAACATAACCACCAATAAAATGTTGGTATGTATGTTTCCTTCTTGTTGTTAAGAGATAAATGATTGAGCAAATGATAAAATGTGTGGAAAACACATTTGTGAGGAAAGGACTTATTTAGTCTAAGTAGAGGAGCACAGAAAAAAGATAATTTTTTTTTTTTTTGAGTTGAAGTCTCACTCGGTCACCCAGGCTGGAGTGCAGTGGCACGCTGATGGCCACCACAGCCTGACCTGCTGGGCTCAAACAATCCTTCTGCCTCAGCCTTCCAAGTATCTGGAACTACAGGCACACACCACCACGCCCAGCTAATTTTTTGATTTATTGTAGAGATGAGAGCTCACCAAGTTGCCCAGGCTGGTCTCGAACCCCTGAGCTCGGGCAATCCTCTCGCCTCGGCCTCCCTAAGTGCTGGGAATACAGGCTTGAGCCACTGTGCCCAGCCTAAATATGTTCTTAAAACAAGAATTTTTAGAATAATGCTAATTTATTGTTTTTTTAAAGAACCAAACAAGAATAAAACTAGTTATGTCAAATGTACTAAAAAGAAAAAATAAAGCCGTGGACTGGGCAATCAAGAGAGGCTTAGACTTCCCATTCCTGGGAGACTTTGAGCAGGTGCTCTGTCTCCTGTTGGATGGGAACCTGGGCCTTCCTTATTGCATGCCATTCACAGCCACCAAGATACATTAGGCTGCAATGCCCTTTAACATTAAACTACCTAATTTCAGTGAATTAATCAGAAGAGCCAAGAGTGTGGACATGATGGCCGGTGAGGAGACCATCAGTTTGTCAGTGATGACTGGAGACATAAACTAGATCTGATGATCCAATTTGATCTTGGCCTTTATGGTACAAATTAGTCTTGTGGCATAAAAAATTCAGGGGAAAGTGTTAAGAAATTATTTAGTTGAGAGGAAGAAGAAAGGAATTAAGCAAGTTTTTTTTTTTTAATGAATGTTGAAAGACCAAAATTGTCTAACATTATGACTAATATGAGAAAAGCAATGGAAAAGAAACTGGGAATCTTGTAAAAATCAAGCAACTTTTCTAAAGCATAGGTCAGCACTCTCAGAAACATATATAAGGACAAACGAGTCAAAAAATGACAAAGCCATACTTAGAACTGTTTCTGAAGTGGAAAGAGACCTATGTTGTGTCATGAAGAAAAGGCAAACAAAACATTGAAATGGCCTACCAGAGAAGGTGGTAGAAGCTATGGCCTTAAAAATGCCAAAAAATTAATAGATATTTTTCTGTCCTGAAGGGTGCAAACAGTTGCTTGTCCAACACTTGCAAAGGATGGGACCATAAAATCTTTTGCGATTCCTTCCTATTTTCAATCTGCCTGCAATCTTCTGCAGATATATGCATGTCTCTTTCAGAAAATGAATATTAATTCCTCACACGTATGAGGTGCTTTTTGTTTTTCAAAATATTTTCACAAGGAGCAGAGCACGATGAAATTATCCTGGGATTTCGAGTAAAAAAATTAGGCTCAGGTTGAGAACATGCCTTTTTATTAACTGAGGACCCTTGGAGAAATCACTTCATCTGCAAACTAGAGATGATAATAGCAACATAACAGGGTTGGTGTAAGGAAAAAGTAAGTTGAGGTATCAAAAGGTTTCTGAGAGCTCTAAGTCATTACAGATATGTAAATTGTTGAGTCATTATTGTCTTCATATACTTATGACAGTCCATTGATGTAGACAGTTACCACTATCTCATTTGCAAATGTAAATGCTTTGGTTTTTCCACAGTCTCCAGTAGGCAGCATGACCAAGCTTGAAATCTAGGCTTTTGACTCAGAAAATCAGTTACTGCTCCCTGACCCCATGCTGTTTGTTTATCAAGAATAGGTTCTGGCCTTGATCTCTTCGTATGGCATCTACACGGGCACTGCCTGCCCAACTGGCTGATTTCCAACTGTGGTAATGTAGAAAGGTTGCTTAGATTGTGGGTGAGCATTTCTAGTTCTAACTTTGGTTGAGTATGTTCTTCCAACTCAAGGACTCTTTGTGGGTTAAAGGTTTTTGGAAACTTTGAAACTTTTACAAATGTGCTTATGCATGGTGTGTTTGTGTGTTTAAACAGATTTGGGAGATTTAGGTTTGTAGGATAAATACACACAATGCTGACAAAAAGAGGTCTAAGTAATTGTCTAAACAACTACTCTTTTAGTCTATGTTTCCTTTGATAGCAATGCCAGGATCACGCTGAGCTAAACACTTGACATTAGCCAACACAAATAGAGAAAAACAACTCTTATGCAACGATAGTGAGTTGGAAACCTAGAGCTTAGTGAAAGTACCAAGAGCAAGAGGAAAATAAGAGAAAGCTAGAAAATCAATTTAGCTACTTTCTTTTTCTTTTTTTTTTTATTTATTTTTATTGTGTTTTTTTTTTTTTTTTTTTTTTGAGCTGGGGTCTCACTCTATCGTCCAGACTGGAGTGCTGTGGCCGCTCCCGGCCACCGCAGCCTCAACCTGCTGGGCTCTGGCGATTCTTCTGCCTCAGCCTTCCAAGTAGCTGGAACTACAGGCACGCGCTACCACGCCCGGCTAATTTTTTCATTTATTGTAGAGATGAGGTCTCACCAAGTTGCCCAGGCGGGTCTCGAAAACCGCGGGCTCAGGCAATCCACTCCCCTCAGCCTCCCAAAGGCGCGGTATTACAGGCTGAGCCACCGAGCCCGGTTATTTTCTTTTTTTTTAAAATAAAGTCATGCTATGTTGCTTAGGCTAGTCTCGAACTCCTGGGCTCAAGTGATCCTCCTGCCTCAGCCTCCCAAATTATTGGAATTATAGGCATGAGTCACCATGCCCAGCCCAACCCAATAACTTTCTGTTCTTTCAAAATGACTACTCACCTAAAATAATATAAAAGTGGATAATACAGAAATAAACACAACGATAAAAGACTGATATTAACAAAGCAAAATTGGGGAGTCAAATAGAAACATCAATATAAACTTCAAGGCAAGAGCACTAAATGGGATAAAGAGATTTTATCATCCATTGATATAAGATAAAATCACCAGAAAGATATAATAGTAGTGAACCTTCACACACACCAAACAAAATAGTTACAATATATAAAGTCTAAACTGTTAGAAATACAAGAATTTGAGAAAAAAAATCATCATAGGATATTTGAACACTCCTTACTCAAGATTTGAGAAGCAAGAGAGCATCATTTTAACAAGCTGAGAAAACACTTTCTTTTTTTTAAGAAAATTTGATCACATACTAGCTACCAAAAAAATTGTCAATAAATTCCCCAAAATACAGGTCATAAAGATCACATTCTCTTAATACTAGAAAGCAAATCCCATGTGGTCAGCAACCTTACCAGTTTTGTTCAGTTTTTTACCTTAGCACCTAACATATTGTTTAGCACATAGCAGAGATCCCTAAATATTTGTTACAGAAAGGAAGGAAGGGAAAGGAAAAGGAGGGGAGGGGAGGGGAGGACAATCAAAACACAGCTCAAAGACAACATGAAAAATATCTCCCTCCAATATAATCTCTTAGAAATTTCAATAGCACTCTTGAAAATAATTCTTGTGTCAAAGAGAAAACAAATATGCAAATTGAAGCTTATTTAGACATAAATGGCAATACGTTTAAAGTGTATAGGTTTTCTTGTGGAAAATATACAATCTTAAATGCATTTCTTGGGAAAACACAAAAGATTAAAAAGAAAGGAAATGGAACGTTCCAGTGAAGAAGGTAGAAACAAAGTAGAAAAATAAAAGTAGAAATCATAAAATGAAAACAAAATAATTAAATAGACAACAAGGAAATCAATATATCTAACAAATAGATAAGAAATCTCAAGCCTGACCAAGAAAAAAATAGAAAACACAGATAAAGAATATTAGGAATAATAAAAGGGCAGATAACAAAGGATCTTTTAAAAATAAAAAATACTGTGCTTAGCTTCATTTTAAATTTAAATTTTAGAGAAAATGGATATTTTCTAATAAAATGTAAACAATCAAGACTGACTCAAGAAGTAAAATCACCTAGGTGATCAATATCTTACCAACACATTTTCCCAGTTTTTTTAGTTGTCTGTGGTTTTGTTTATAATGCCTTTAGCCATATAGAATTTCTCCTACCCCAAAATTATACACATATTCTCCTATAAATCTTCTTTATAATTTTACAATTTTATTTATAAAAATTGTGTATTTATTCTTTTTTAAGTTTTTTTATTTTTTATTTTAAAGATGTAGGGTACAATTCAGGGTTAAGTATACAAATGTTGATTATGCAGGTACCCTTGTTGATGAGGTATGCCCCTTTCTTCCCTAGCAGTTTCCCTCAACTGCCAATCCATCCCCCTTCCCTGGCAGTTTCCCACCACTGCCAATCCCTTTCTTATAGTATTATGATAATTGTTCAAGGTCCGCTTATGAGTGGAACATATGGTACTCTGTTCTTTATTTCTGTGATAGGTTACTGAGTATGATCGACTGTAAATCCATCCAAGTTGCTGTGAAGTCCATATGCTTGTCCTTCTTTATGGCTGCATAATATTCCATTGTGTATATGTACCACATTTTTTAAAACCCAGTCCAGCTTTGATGGGCAGGATGGTTGGTTCCATGGTTTTGCTATTGTGACTAGAGGTGCGACAAACATACGTGTGCAGGTATCTTTTTTGTAGAATGATTTGAGTTCCTCCAGGTATATTCCCAATAGGCGAATTACTGGGTCATATGGAAGGTCAGTTTCTAGTTCTTTCAGAATTCGCCACACAGTCTTCCAAAGAGGTTGCACTAGTTTGCATTCCCACCAGCAGTATAGAAGTGTTCCTTTTTCTCCACATCCTTGCCAGCATCTGTTGTTGTTTGTTTTATTAATGATAGCCGGTTTTACTGGGGTTAGGTGGTATTTCAATGTGGTTTTGATTTGCATTTTTCTCTGATGATTAGTGAGGCTGGACACTTTTTCATGTGTCTGTTGGCTGCCTGTATATCCTCTTTTGAGAAGAGTCTATTCATGTCTTTTGCCCATTTTTTAATGGGGGTGTTTTTTTTTCCTTTTGGCATGTTTGATTCCTTGTACATCCTAGATGTTAGGCCTTTGTTAGATACACAGTTTGGAAATATTTTTTCCCATTCTGTGGGCTGTCTCCCTGTTTTATTGATTTCTTTTGCTTTGCAAAAGCTCGTCAGTTTGATGAGGTCCCACTTGTCTATCTTATTTCATATGGTATGGGCACTCAGGATTACAATTTTATTTTTTATTATGCTCCTCAATTACTTGTGGTGTGAGGTTGGGGTCTACCTTTCTTTTCTTACAGAGATAACCCACTTGATTAATATCATTTATTAACTAAGAGCTAGTACTACCTACACCATTAAAAATATACAAATGGCTTAAGTTAAAAAATAGCAAAGGTTTGCATATGTAATTCACTAAGAAGGAAATGGAAATGGCCAACAAATATATGAAAAAATACTACATGGCCTTTTCCTTTAAAATATAATAAAAACAATCAAGAGATGTCATTTCCACCAATCATATTGTCAAGTATTTTAAAGTTGTATGATGTTTAGTTATTGTGAAGGAATGGGAAAAGAAAAACTCTTAAAGGTTGTTGGTGAAAATGTAAGTGTATATAGCCTATCTGGAGACAATTTGACACTATCTATTGGAATTTTAAAGGTGCATATCCTTTAAACAAACAGTCTTCATTCTATATATGGGCCATGACAAGGTTACGTATCTCAGTGCTTTTCATCATCAGAGCACCTAGCACAGCAATTTAGGCAAATACATGTTTATTACATGTTTTAATCACAGTATAATAAGTTTAAATATATAAAGAAACTGAACTAATCATATATAGAATCATCAAATAAAAATAAATAAATAAGGATGGCTCATGAGCTGGGCATAGTGGCTCACACCTGTAGTTCCAAGTTATTCAAGAGGTTGAGGTGGGAGTTCAAGACCAGTCTGAGCTACACAGTGAGATCCTATTTCTAATAAATAAATAAACAAATAAGGGTCATGGAGAAGTTCTCACATGTATGCATATATATATATATATATATATATATATATATATGCACAAGAGTGTTTGTTGCACCATTTTATTAGCAAATAAATTGAGAGCCACTTATGCATATGTGGTAGAGTATGGTAGACCCATACAATGGAATACTATGCACCATGGTTAAAATTAAGCTAGATCTACAATATAGTAATATGAAAATAGGTCCACTATATATTAAGTGAAAATGCACATTGCCTAATATATGTGTATACATATATTTTAAGACTATTTTTGTAAGAATAAAATATTCAAGACACTATAAAATTAACTTCTTCCTGTATTATTATTATTATTATTATTATTTTGAAATTGACTTTTGATTAAAGTATAATGTACATACAGAAAATTGCTCAGGGAACACACTTGTGTTACCACCACCCAGATCAAGAAATAGAACATTTTCTAAGAGTCTGAAGCATGGAAGAAAGGTCTGCACTAGAGATACAGAGCTTGGGAGTCATCAGCATATGAAAGTAGTTGAATAATTGTCAAAATTGGATGAGGACATCCAAGGAAGAGGCATAAAGTGAACAAAGCAGAAAGCCGAGGACTTGGGGTAGGTGCAAGTGTCCAGGGATAGAGAGAGCAACTGGGCCTGCCAAGGAAACTAAAAGGGGTGTCAACAGAGAGAGCACCTGGGGAGTGCTGGGTGCCAGTAGACAGTCTGCTCAAGCCTAGCCCGGCTCCAGAGCTCAGGATTGCCACCCAGGCAGAGACCTCCTCATCCATGCGGGGACCTCCTCATGGATGCACTTTGCATCTTGTGGCCCTGTCACTCTGACCACGACCAATGGAACGAGAGTCCCATGCCCAAGGACTCCTATAAGAGCTCTCTATATCGGCCAGCGTTTCACCAACAGTGCTCTTCCTCTGGATGCGACATACAGAGAGCTCCACACAGAAACAGATGGCGGTACACCGGTGTGTGAATGAGAAGCTGCAAGGTGGAGAGAAGAGGTCAAAAAGTGGGTCGCTCCCAGGTGAGGCTGAGAAGAGATGAGCACACTGGGAGCCCTTGGAGAAATTCTGCCTACAGCTCTGGAGGCTTCTCCTTCCACAAAGCCCGTCTATTTCACACCTGAAAGGGCCTCCATTTTCATCATCGTCCTCCTCTCCTCATCACAGACTCCACCACAGGTGACCCCGAGTGATCCCTAAGGCTGCCTGGGCAGGGGCAAAGTGTCTGCGTCACACTACTTGTTGTTATTATTTTCTTTTTAAATGTGTTTGTAGAGACGGGATATTGCTACGTTGCCCGGGCTGTTCTCTGAACTCCTGGGCTCAAGGAATCCTCCTTCCATGGCCTCCCTAGTAGCTGAGACTACTGAGTCATACTTCTTTTCACACCCTTTCCCTTTCTCCCATCAACCGTCTAAGAAATTGTCCTGAAGGGCTCATCTGACTGGCCACCTCCAAGGGGCTACTTCCTCTGCTTGGCTGACCCTCCAGAAGTCAGGAGCAAATAAATAGCTCCTGCTGGGGACACTGGTCTCAGGAGCAGTGACAGCCCTGCTACCTCCGCTGCCTGGAGCTGAGTGGGGGTAAGTGTGCGTCTCCGGGAATGACTGGGGACGGTTATCACTCGGCTCCCTACTTCCCTCGTGCCTCCACCTTTTCTCACCCGCTTTCATCGGACGTTCGGGCTGGGCGCCAGGGAGAGGTGACCCGGGTGGGAGGAAAGACGGGCAGACACAAAGGTTTGAAATGGCGCAGGCAGAGCCCGCAGAGGCTGTGTCTCCCGTCCATCTTCCCCACCCAGCCTCCCCCTGTCCAGTGGCGCCCCACGTTCCGGCTGTTGCGCCCTGGCAGGACTCCGGAGGTGAAGGGTGTCGGGGCCACGCGCGCACTGGGGCACCGAGCGCGCAGGCCGGGCAGGGACTGTGCAGACGCGCGCTCTGCAATGCGGGGGCTCATTCAAGCGCCCCTAACGGCGGGGTGAGACCCACAGTTTCGCTGGTGCCGCAGCCCTCCAGGTGCTGGTACCGCAGACAGCCGGACCCGTGGGCGCCTCCAGGTCTGCTTCCCTTGGAGCTGGCTTAGCAGCCCTTTGGGACTACATTCAAGGGCAAAACTTCTGCTGGGGCGAATCAGGCCTTAAAAGCTTCTGCTGGAGCAAGCCAGCTCCACGCGGGCCACAGGTAGGCTCCTCTTCCTCCCTAGCCATAGCGTGAGCTTCTTGCTAGGATGTGCGTCTTTCCTGTCTCGCCCGCAACTTCCCTCAGCCTTTCTTGCTCTTGGGTGCTGGGAAGGTTGGAGAGGGGTTCTCTGTGCTGAAGGCAGGGTACACGAAGCCCAGAACTTTGCTCTTTTACTTTCTTCCCCACTGGGGGAAGGGCTAGCTTTCTGGTAACTTGAAATAGTGCTGCTTCAACTTTTGCCAAACGAAATGTGCATTAACTCATTTTGAACGGTTCATGTTATAAACTCTTTCTCCCTCTTCATCACAAGAGTTAGGGGAAACTCTCTGGCCACCTCAAAATAGGGATACTTTTTTAAAAATATGTGGCTAGCACACTTTTTGAGTGTAGTTGACCTAGACCCGAAAGCCTGATCTTTGCCCCTATACTTTCGATTGTGTAGGAGAGGGGACCCAAAAAATCCCAGAATTTATTCATCAAAAATTGTGTATTTATTCTTACATGTTTAAACATCAGTCACCTTCAAAGTACTCTCCGTTTGATGCAATACACCTACTGGGATGCTTCTTCCACTGCTCAGAACAGTTTTTGAATTCATCAATTTTGATGCCTTTTAGTGCTTCTGCTGTTTCTTTGTTTCACCTCTTCCATATTGGCAAAATGTTTTCCTTTGAAGACTTTTTTTCATCTGGGGAAACAAAAAAAAAAGTCACTCAGGAGAGACTGGGTGAATGAGGGGGCAGGGTTCGGGCGTCAACAGGTGCGTTGTAATGGTAGAAGAATCAGTCACCTGTTTGCCACAACTCAGGTAGTTTCTTCCCAAATTGTGACAGAATCATCTCAAAACTTCCAGATGAAAGTGTTGGTTGACTGTTTGATCTGGAGGAACAAATTCTGAGTGTATTACAAGGGGTGTGCTCTCCAAAAGATAATTCTGTATTTTTGGGGGGGTACGCCTTCATATTTATGGCCGTGTATTGAAAGTGCTTACTGAACTGTTTGTCTCCCTCAGAACCTGGGAAGGTGAGGGCAGGCTGTCTTGGATACTGCTGGCCCAGGCTGGCCAGCCCTGGGGTGCTTAGAACATATGGATTAGAATACGTAAGGATTTGTGCTAAGTGTGCCCCTAGCTTCAACTTACAATGTTCTGAGAGCTTTAGACATTGGAAGGTTTTAACCTCTTTTCAGAGATTCTTCATTCTTTCAGATAATTACTCATAAAATGACAAATTTTAAATAAAATATATTTTAAAAGAATCTTTATCTCCTCTGATCCTGGACTTCTTGGGATACATTTGCTGGTGCCAATGACAGGTTATATAAATGTAGATATAGTAGTTGAGCAGGCAACTTGTGTTTTAGTTATTTTTTTCCGTTAAAGGGTCTGCCCAACTGACTTTCTGTTAAACAGCCAGGCGCCCTGCCAGGGGATTAATCAATTAAAGACCGAAGTAGCTAAACCCAGTCCATTAGAGCTGACACTTCTGGGACTAGGCTTACCAGCCCCTCCAGACTACCCTCTCTGGGGCTTGGCTGGCCGACCCTTTGAGCTGACACTTTCGAAGCCCAGGCTGACCTGAAAAATCTGCATTAAAGTGGTATTTCAGTTTATTATTTTGTTAATCAATTACATACATAATTTGGCTAGTAGTCATCATGTAGTTTTTACTCATTCAATGAACTCATTTAATGAACGATTGCTATATGCCAATCAGAGATAGATGAATAAAACAGCTGCAGTGTCTCAGGCCTATAATCCCAGCCATTTTGAAAGACAGAGGATCACTTGAGGCCAACCAAGTGTTTGAGACCAGCCTGGACAACACTTTTTTTGTAGAGATAGTGAGACCCTATATCTACAAAAATAAAAAAGTAAAAAAATTAGTTGGGTGTGATAGTGTATGCCTGCAGTCCTAGCTACTTGGGAGGCTGAGACAGGAGGATCACCTGAGTCTAGGAGTTAAAGGCTGCAGTGAGCTCTGATCGCACCACTGCATTCCAGCATAGGCAACAGAATGAAACCTTATCTCTAAATTAAAAAAAAAAAAAAAAACGAAAACAGGATGAATAAAACACAATTCAAAGTCCAATTTTGGGAAGATGTATACAGACATATAAATAGATAATTATTAAAAGTTTAGAGGCACCCAGAGAGATTAGAGAATGGGTCACAAGTCGGAAATCAGAGAAAACTTTCTGTTGGGGTTGACTCCTGAAGTGAGTCCCTAAAATATAAGTTGATATTAGCCAAAAATTACATTTTAGTCAGCTTAAGAGGCCTTATTTCAGGAAAATGTGTGATTTCTACTAGACTTTTTGAACTATTAAAATAATTTGACCAGGCATGGTGGCTTACCCCAGCAATTTGGGAGGTAGAAATGGGAGAATCACTTGAAAGCCAGGTGTTCAAGATCAGCCTGGGAAATATAATGAGACCGCCATCTCTACAAAAAAAATAAAATGAGCCAGGTGTGATGGTGCACACCTGTATTCCCAGCTACTCAAGAGACTGAGGCTGCAGTGAGCCATGATCATGCCACTGCACTCCAACCTGGGCAATAGAGAGATCCTGTCTGTAAATAAATAAATAAATTTTCTCTTTCCTTTAGAATCCCAGGGAGGCAGCCATCGTTTTAGTGAGTGAGATTGTAGGTGGGGGTGGGTTTTAGAAGTGAGGAGCTGGACAGAGGAGTCATCTACCACAGTCATCCAAGGGGACGTTCTGCTCAGCCAGCTGTCACTGCCTACTTGGCATGTGTGAGCAGAACTCTGTGGGTAGAGCACATTGCCAGAGCCCTGGAAACCTCACGTTTCCTTTTACATTTTAAAAAGTTTTATAGTAAACACATAACCTACTTGTGTGGATTTGGGTTTCCAAGTATGTAGAGTTTCCTACTGCCAAACGTATGAGCTAACCTAGCCATTTTATCATTCCAGTTAACTTTGAGTTTTCAATCATTCATCCAAACTAATAAATAAGCCTTAAGTTTTAATCAATGTCCCTCATAAGTTTCAGTCTTTGTAACCAGATCATCTTCCCATCAATTGGCAAAAGTGAATCTACATGTTTTCAAAGTGATGACTGTGGGGCGAATCAGATGGAAACAACCTTTCTTTTCCACTTTGCTCTTAATTGCAAAGTCTCTTCTTAACTCTGAAAGTTCTTGTATTAATCAGATCCAACATATGCACCAGCCATATTCTGATGACTCTTAAATTTATGTCACTAGCCAGAGCTCTCCTCCGAACCCCAGGCCTAAACCATTGAAAACAGAATTACTATATGATCCGGAAATCCCACTTCAGGGTAGAAATGCAAAAGCATTGAAAACGGGATCCCAAATGTTCATTGGCAGATGAATAGATTTAGAAAATGTGGTATATACATACAGTGGAATATTATTCAGTTTTTAAAAAGGAGGAGATTTGGACACATGCTGCAACACTAATGAGCCTTGAGGATATTATGCTAAGTGAAATAAGCGAGTCCCCAAAAGACAAATGCTTATTTCACTTATATGAGCTAGTCAAAATTCTACTGAAAGTAGAATGAGCCAGGTGCGGTGGCTCAAACCTGTAATCCCAGCACTTTGGAAGGCTGAGGTGAGGAGATTGCCTGAGCCTACGGGTTCAAGACCAGCTTGGGTAACTTGGTGAGACCTCATCTCTACAGTAAATAAAAAAAATTAGCCAGGCATGGTAGTGCGTGCCTGCGGTTCCAGCTACTTGGAAGGCCGAGGCGGAAGGATCGCCTGAGCCCAGCAGGTCGAGGTTGTGGTGGCCGAGAGCATGCCACTGCACTCCAGCCTGGGTGACAGTAAGACTCCAACTCAAACAAACAAACAAACAAAAAGAGAAAGTAGAATGGTTGTTACTCGGGACTAGAGGAAAGAGAAATAGAGAGTTGTTTAATGGGCATAGAATGTCCATTTTTTGAGATGAATACATTCGGAGAATTCGTAACAACGAGAATATATTTAACACTACTAAACAATACACTTAGAAATGTTAAGAGGGTAAATTTTATGCTATATGTATTTTACCACAATTAAAGATTTTTTTAAAATAACATTTCTTTTTCATTTGGCTTTTTATCTTGGTGCTTGAAAATGAGCATTGATGTTGCTGCTTGTACAGTAAACAGTTGTAGATTCACCACTTAAGGAATGTCAAAGATTTTGTAATGTAAAAGATGATTTTGGAAAGGAGAGAAGTTATACAGCATAGATTTGGTATTATTCTCCTGGGGAAAGGAGTGCTTCCTAGGCTCCCAGCACTGTGTACCACATACCAGCAAACATAGTGATAGTAGAGGTGCATTCTGGGAAATGAATTCAAGTTAGGAAGGGTTAAGAGTTGTTAACCATCTTACTGACAACTGGAACACTGTGATTCCCTTCTTCTAATGGACTATCCTTCATCAGGTTTTTAAAATTACTCATATATTTTCTGTAGTACAGAGTGTTTTCATCCTAGAATGTGGAAATACCTTCCATAATAATCTTAAGCACAGTCCAAATTCATATTGACAAGAAACGTAGTGTTGGATGTAAGCCTAGCTATGCTGTGGGCAGTGGGCCTTCTCTGCAGGTAAATCTGCCAATTGTTTGCTCATTTCACCTGTCCCCTTTGTATTCCTTGTACCTAGAAATGAATGTGATAAAGATCTGCACAGATCATTGGCCTTCACAAAATAGAACATTGGTACATACAGGAAGTATAGTAGCCCAGTTCTTCTTGGCTTCCTCTTCAGAGGGAAGTTTGATTGCTTTCCTGCACTAGAGAAGTTTAGAGAAAGTGCCAGTGAATGTGTGCATACTCTCGTGTGTGTGCATGCATGTGTGTATATACCCAATAACTGATCTTCTATTTTGTTGGGCAAAGAAATCAATAACATTTTTAAAGTCTCTATATATGTGAAAAAATTTAAATGTCAAGATTATTATATGCAAAGAACTGTAATGGATGGTGAGAATTGTGAAAAAATGGCATTATGAGTACACAAGGAAAGCAGAGCACATAAGTGGGCTACTTCTACGTTTTTACTGGTTCTGGAGACCTGATACAAAAGAGCAGCTGAGATGCTAGTGGCTACTTTAAAATCCTACCCTTGTTTTTTGCGGTAACTTGGATGGAACTAGAGGCCATTAACTTAAGTGAAGTAACTCAGGAACAGAAAACCAAATACTGATGGGTAGGTTGGGCACGGTGGCTCACACCTATAATTCCAACACTTTGGGAGGCCGAGGCAATAGGGTTGCCTGGGCCCAGGAATTGAAAACCAGCCTGGGCAACATAGTGAGACCTCATCTCTACAATAAATAAATTTTTAAAAAATTAGCCTGGTGTGGTGGTGCATGCCTTTAGTCCCAGCTACTTGAGAGGCTAAAGCAGGAGGATAACTTGAGTCCAGCAGGTGGAGGCTGCAATAGCTGTGATCGTGCTACTGCACTCCAGCCTGAATGACAGAGTGAGACTATGACACAAAAAAAGAAAAAAAAAAGCTGGACATATAACAAAGGCTCAGTGAAGGTTTGTTACATGAATGGATAAGTGATCGAGTTAATGGATGTGTGTTAAATCCCAGGTGGGATGGGTAACATTTAGTGGTGACCAGTGGTCCAGTATTTTAGAGCAAAGTCATCATTCTTATAGACGGATTTTGAAGTCTAAAAATGTGAACTTTACCCTAAAGATTTCATTACGACATTATGTATTTAACACAATCTGACAGCAGTGCGCAGAATAAACTAGGGGCAGGGCTTGGCATGGCAAGCAAAATGGTCTTTTAAGAACGGAACAAAGAAAGGTTATTTACTTTTTTTGAGGAAGAATTTCAGGGGAGATAGTAAGCTTGGGTTAGGCATTTCAAGTCTGAAGAGACGCTGGGAAACACTGGGGAACTTCAGCAAGCAGAAAGGTTCCAGGTTGGGGCGGATATTGGAGAGCAAGCAGCAGGAGAGGTGATGGGGATCTACACCACTCCCTGAACTCCCAGGCTTGACTAGTGAAGCGAACTCTGATCATGGTGATGATGATGGTGATACTAGTGCGGGTGACAGTGATGAAGATGGTGACTGCAGCCTACACTTCTGAGCGTGCCAGGTCCTGAGTTCTTCACATGCAGAAACCCACTGTGTACAAACAGCAGTCCCGAGACGACAGGCGATGCAAGGCCTTAAGCCTCCCTTCATTGTTCGGGGCAGACTTTACCCTCTCCGAGAACGCAAGAAGATGTGCACCTTCGTGGTCGAAGGAGTGCTGGGCCCTGGGCCCTTCAGGAGGCGCTCCCCGTCACAGCAGGCACCCTGGGGCTCGCAACACCGCAGGGGGCCGGCCACCGCTAGGGGATGGCCCGGCTTCGCCCACTTGCCCCGCCCGGCCGCGCGCATCGCGACCCAGGGCCCTC
>NW_007246067.1:478738-499104 GCF_000164805.1 Carlito syrichta
CGGAGCCGCGCGGTGGTGAGTGGGAGCCGCCCTCCTTCGGTTAGCGACCGTCGGGAGCCGTGGGCGGGCGGGGCCGGAGTCTGAGACGCCATCGCCACGTGTGGGGCTCCGGGCGGCGGACAGCCCCCCCGCGGAGGGAGCGCCCGCCCTCCGTCCCCTCCCTTGCCGGCGCCCGCCCCTCCCCGCCGCCCTCCGGAGGGGAACTCGGCGTCCCGCGCCTCCCGGGCCCAGGCCCCCAGCTTTCCCTGGAGCGCGGGCGCCGACCTGGGGGCGTTCCGTCACCCCAGGCGCGCGCCTCGGCCTGCCCCGCGCTGCTTAACCTCCCTGGATGCGTATTTTCCCTCTGGTCCTCCAGTGCTTGTCTCGTTTGTCCTTCCTTAGGGTGTCTCGGCTCCCTACATCCCATGCCTTTCTGTTTTCTTCCATGCCCCCAAGGCGTCCTCCTGGCGGAGTATCGCGTTCACTTCCTCGCTCTCCGTGTCGCAGAGGCTTGAACTTGTGCAGGTCCAAAGTTACGAAAATACACTGAAGGAGACGCAGAGTGCAGCTCGGCGGAAACAGGTCCGTTCCGTGCCAGGTACCGCGCCTCACGCCGCTCCGCCCTCGCTGCCGGAGCTGCTCACTGATAGCCTTCAGGTCACTTGGGGACTTTGTTTCTGCTTCGTTTTCCTTAGTTTTGGCTGAACTTTGAGAACCCCTGCCTAGTCTTTTGTCTTGTAGATCCTATCTCATCCCAAGGGAAATGGTGTGGAGAGCAAAGTTTGTGTAGACAAGATCCTGTGATAATGCCAGTCAGGCTACTTTTTTCTCTTTGAAAGCGATGTTTTCTTGTTTTTTCAACTTTGTAGTTTGAATAGTGAACCAGCCCGTGCCCATCTTCTGGCCTTGGCCTCAACAACTCATCTGTGGCTAGTCCTGTCCCATCCACATTCCCATCCCCTCCCGTGTGTGTCAGGGAGAACTCCTTGATGCACGATGAGTCCTCATTTGTCAAAAACTAGCTTCAGATCCAAAATAAAAACCGTCGTATAAAGTCATAAAGTACCTTTATTGGAACACAGTCTATTCTTGGAAACCCTTCAACTAAGAAACACAGAGTTGAAGAAAGACCAGCAAAGGCTATCCAAAATGAGCTGCCAGAGAATTGGTTAAAACAAAGAGTGTTTTGGGTCTGGATGAGAACTTGCAGATTGTCTTGTCAAGTAGTTTATTTTTTATGAGCCTTCAAGGCCCAAATCCACAGGTGGAAAGAGACTGAACCAGGGCTGGAAACACGTCTCCAGCTTCTGCATTTGGCCTGGGCTTTTCACTGAACTGCACTTGCTTGCCATTTGTTGTTGGTGTCAGGAAAAGGAAATGTGTAGAATGGGTGTAGATGAAAACTTACTTTCGTGATGGGTCTGTATGGATAAACATGAGCTTTTCACCAAATTCCAGAATCATAGAACTGGGGAATATGCCTTAAATTATTTCTTAAAATGCATTTGGAACAAATACATTCTAATTGTTTTTGGTAGAGATGGGAAAATTCTGACCTTCAAAATGGTATACCAGATTGAGAATAAGAACAAGCTATAAAAGATTTAGATAACGTTCACAGCTATTTAGTAAAGAGTTACTAAGGGAAACCAGAATGACTTGGAATGCACCCCTAGTGTTTTACTCTGATTGTTCTGAGCGAACAATAGCATCCTCTCATAATCCTTTCATGCCGTTAATAGATAAGAATCTGGGCTATTTGGACTATAGGTTTTACAAAGCCATGGTACCATTTCCCAGCAAAGTTTATACCTATTAAATTTTCTTACCTTTTTAAGAAAGGTAAATTTGGTACTTAACTTGTGTCTCAATTTTCTTACCCTTAAAGTGGAGATTTCTACTTTTCCATGGAATGTAATTAACAAGGGAGCTCTTGTATGTAGAGTTCTTTGAATTTGCATTTAAGTTCAGATTATTTATATGATGTGACATAATTGTACATTTACTTTCAGGATCGACTTTTCTCTTGTGAGTTCATGACCTAAATATAGTAGTTGTCATGCACATCCAGTTTATGGAAGTATCACTGAAATAACAGCATCTGGGTCTCGTGGTAAATCATTACCCCTGAAGATGGGAGTGGGGAGAGGAGGACCGTGTGTGTTTTTTGTGTTTATTCTATATTTGTGGTGTTAGGAAAAGTGCTATCAGGATTCTAGCCTAACTTGCTAAGTGATTTCTGGTAAAGAATAAACCACTTTTCTTATGTGTGAGTATAACCAACAGTTACCTTTCATTAAAAAAAAATCAAAGTTCTTGCTTTCTGGAGCTTATTTGGGCCTGGATAAACTTGAACAGTGCTACAGAGTTGTTTGTTCAAATAAAATAGAACCTCGCTATGGCATGCCATTTATACTTATTCCTGTGTCATTGTGCACATGAGGAGAACTTGACCAAATATTTAATTCCATGTATCACTAAGCCACATAATAGTGCTTAGTATAGTATGAATAATGCTTTTTAAGAGACTAGGATTTTAGAGTTAGAAGGAACATTTTAAGTGCTTGGAGTTTTCCTTAATTCCTATAATGTACTCGTTTAAAACACATACACCTTTAAAACACATACACCTGCACATGCCACAGAATCACAGGGACTTACCTCCTTTCTTAGGCCTCTCTCTATTTACCTTGTGTAATAGTTGTTAGTGTGTTTGGATCTCACTACCGATTAAAATATAAGCTCATAGTGTGCATTAATAGAAAGATGCATTCTAGGTTAGGCATGATAGCTCACACCTGTAGTCCCAGCATTTTGGGAGGCTGAGGTAGAAGGATCACCTGAGCCCAGGAAGTGCATGCTTCAGTTAGCCGTGATCGTGCCCCTGCACTTCACCCTGGCAACAGTGAAACCCTAACTCAAAAGGAAAAAGAAAAGAAAGATGCGCTCTAAAACATAGGAGCCATAATACATTTTGTTGATTTTTTTGAATTACAAAAATGGAGCCTTAACCGGGCTTGATGGCTCAGCCTGTAATACCGCACTTTGGGAGGCCGAGGTGAATGGATTACCTGAGCCTGTGGGTTCGGGACCCTCCTGGGCAACTTGGCGAGACCTCATCTCTACAATAAAACAAAAAATTAGCCGGGCGTGGTAGTGCGCGCCTGTAGTTCCAGCTACTTGGAAGACTGAGGCGGAAGGATTGCCAGAGCCCAGCAGGTTGAGACTGCGGTGGCCAGAAGCAGCCGCTGCACTCTAGTCTGGGCGACAGAGTGAGACTCCAACTCAAAAAAAACAAAAACAAAAACAACAAAGCCTGGTATGATAGTGTATTCCTGTAGTCCTAGCCACTACTTGGGAAGCTGCGATGGAAGGATCACTTGAGCCCAGGGGTTCGAAGCTGCAGTAAGCTATGATCACGTCACTGTACTCTAGTTTGGATAGCATAGGGAGACCCCATTTCTAAGAAAAGAGATCAGAAAACTTAAATCCAGTGAACCCAAATGACTTACCTCATGGTCACTTTAACTAGATGGTAACAAAGTTGATCCTCGAACCTAAGAAGGCTCTTGGTTCTGGTGCTAAACCCTTTCCACTGCACAATTTTCTTCACACCTTAGAGAAACAGGATGCAAAAAAAATTATACATACATATATTTTTTTCCCTTACCAGTTGGAGATATGTTATTTTCAGAGTCTTCAAAAAAAATGTTTGATTAATGCTGTTCAGTAGAAGTATAGTACGAAGCTACGTATGTAAATTTTGTAGTCATTATTTTTTTTAAAAGTAACAAGTAATGTATTAGTTTGATTTAGTTCATTCACAAGGTATTGTATTCTGTAAACATACAGTTATTTTTGTCAAATTTTTGTTTTTTAAATTGATACATAATGACTACATATGGGGTACATGTGATATGCTCATATATGTATACAATGTGTGATGTATTTTTAGAAGGATTTTAAATACTCAAGCATTTATTATTTGTGTTGGAACATTACAAATATCTTTTGGTTATTTTGAAATATATTATTAATTGGCCAGGTGTGATGGCTTACACCTGTAATCCTAGCACTTCAGGAGACCAAGGCAAGAGCCTAGGAGTTTGAAACCAACCTGGGCAACACAGTGAGACCTTGTCTCTACAAAAAATAGAAAAATTAGCCAGGCATGGTGGCACACGCCTGTAGTCCCAGCTACTGGGGAGGATGAGGTGAAAGGATCACCGGGGCCCAGGCAGTCGAGGCTGCGGTAAGCCATGATCATGCCACCCCCTGCAACCTAAGTGACAGAGTGAGACCTCCAACTCAAAAATATATATATACACACACCCACACCCCCAACATAAATTATTGTTAACAGTAGTTTTCCTCCTGTTTAGTTGAACACTAGAACTTATTCCTTCTGTTTGTACCTGTTAACCATCCTCTCTTTGTCCCCCTCCCTGCCCTTTTCAACCTCTGGAAACCCTCGTTCTGCTTTCTACTTCCATGAGAACAACCTTTTTAACTTCCATATATGAATTAATCAATGAAAAAAATTATTTTAATTTCTTAAAAAGTAAAAAACATAATGTATAAAATAGTAATACATTTTATTTAATCCAGTTTACCCAGAATATCACTTCAATATGTAATCAATATAAAAATTATTAATGAGATCTTTACATGCATTCTTTTCATGCTAAATCATTGAACTCCAATGTGTATTTTATATTTACAGCACAGTTCAAGTGCTCCAGGGTCACATGTGGTTAGTGGCTGCTTTGTTGGGCTGCACAGAATTGCTGTCAGCAAAACATAAAAATGAAGGAACATTTTATTTTGCTTAGTAGTGGTTAGTTCTGAGGTTAGAGTTTGTGGTGTGGTCATTGGTTTTTTTTTTCTTTCATGCTTTAGTGATTTCCTTTTCACAGTGAAGATTAGTTTGAGTTTGTGGAGAGTTGCACAAAAAAGTGTGATGTCACAAATTTTGTGTCTTTGTGATGAAATGCTTTCTCTTTTTTTGTGGGATCAGTCTCATCTTTTTAAAACCATTTTTAAGTGTATAGTTCGGTAGTAACGCTTTTTTATTTTAAATAAGACTTAATCATTGGATGAAAACAATTTGACCTCTTAAAGGTGGTCAGTAATAAACTCAGTAGTAGCCTAATTAAAATATGGACAAAAGATTTGGACATTTTACCAACGAAGATATATAGATGGCAGATAAACTTATGAGAGGTGCTCAATATCATTAGGGAATGTAATTAGGGAAATGCAAACTACAGCTATTAGATACCACTTAAAATCCATTAGTATATTACCTCAAATGTAAAAGACTGACGATATCAAGTGTGGGTTAGGATGTGGAACAATTGGGACTTCCCTACACTCTGGTGGGAATACAAAATGATGTAGCCAGTTTGGAAAAATTAGACAAAAAGCTAAACACACCCATATCTTAAAATTAGTCATTCCATTCCTAGCTATTTACCCAAGAGAAATGAAGTGTATGTCATGCAAAGGCATGTAGATAGCAGCTTTATGTGTATAATAGCCCCAAACTGGAACAACCTGAATGTCTTATCAGTAGGAGAATGGAAAAGCAAGCTCTGGTATGCTCATATAATAGGATACTAAGCAATCAAAAGGAACAAACTTGGCACCTGCAGCAGCATGGATGATTCTCAACATAATATTGAGTGAAATAAGTCAGACAGATTTTTTAAAAATAAAAAGACTAGGAATTTGTTTCTGATTACATATACAATACTGAAATGTGAAGGCACCAATATTGGAATCGAACTATCCAAGCAGCATTCCGGCTGGATAATAAATTGTCTTGGGTCTTAAAGCCCCAGCAACTCAAATTGTCCTTATCAAAATATCCTCTGCCCTCCCCCTTTGCTAGCTTCAAGAGACTGTTCCATTGCTTTGGGGTAAACTTGGTCCCATGTTATTTAATTCTAACTTAGGAGAGGCCTTCTAGGTGTGGGGAAAGTTCTTGAGTTGGAATCACCCTAGGTTCTGATCCTGTCTGATTCCCAGAGTTGAGTCATTTTGGCCATCCTGTCAGATTCACCGTTTGAGTCATCCTGGCTTTGTCTTGGATTATTTATCTTATCTAGGATTGATGTCAGCTGTGTGTGTTCTCGTTTTTCAGCACTTTAGGTTCATTTCAACCTAGTGACTCTGAGTGCTGCCCTGTCCCCTTAGAAACATACGCTAAGCAGCAGCCTCGTATTCAAGCACATTTCTTGTGCTCCACTATTCCCAATACTCTTGACATTAAATTCAGCCCAGCACACATTTCCTTGTGCCTCTGCATGTGTATTTACTATCACATCAGAATTGGGACATTTGATGGGTCTGTGTCCCAACAGAGTAAACTGAGGAAAATGGATGACTTTTTTCCGAATTATAATCTATCCCAAGAAAGCGAGGAAGGGTCAGCCTGGGGAGTGGAAAGACCACTAGACCAGGAATCAGATCTAGCCCTACCTCTGTAACTAGCCAGTTTTGTAACTTGTCCCAGTCATTGAACCCTTCTAAGTCTCAGTTATTTGGGCCATAAAAATTAAGAGGTTGGACTGAAACTCAATAATCAACTAATAAAGTTGTGGCTTGTCATCATTTTATTATTCTACTTCATTTATGGTGATGATTAATAGAAGTTTCTGTTTATTGAGCACTTTGTGCCAAGCACTGCACTGATAACTTGATGTGCATTATTATCATGTTTAGTCTTCATAATAATACCATATTATAATACAAATAACAAAACATATTGTTTCCATTTTACAGATGAGAATACTGAAGCATGGAAAATTATTTTCCTGAGCTCACACAGCTAGAAAGTAATAGAGGCCAGTTTGAATGCAGATTGTCTAATTCTCTATATGTTTAACCTTCCTGATTTACTGCTTCCTTCACATTTTGCAGTCTTAAGACACAAAGATAATCTTGTTTAGGAAGGAATTTTAAAAAACATCTGGTCTAATCACCGTAATGTATCTGCCACTCTATGGAATCCAATATAGGTGAATATCTCCTTATACAGCCTATTCTTTTTGAACAACTCAGTCTTAGGTTCTTTTTAAAATAGCTTTATTGAGATACAGTTCATATAGTCTACAGTTCACCCGTTTAAAGTGTACAGTTCAATGGGTCTTATATTCACAGATATGTGCAACCATCAACACAGTCACACCTTTTAGCTAGACCTCATACCTTTTAGCTATTACCCCCATGTCTCCCCATTTTTCTTAACCCTAAGCAACCACTAACCTACTTCTTGTCTCTGCAGATTTGCCTATTTTCTGTAAGTGGAATCATGTAATATATGGTCTTTTGTGACTGACTTCTTTCACTTAGTATGATGTTTTGAAAGTTTATCCATGTTTTAGCATGTCTCAATACTGTATTCCTTTTTATGGCCAGATATTCCATTGTATGGGTACACCATATTTTGTTTATCCATTCATCAGTTGATGGATATTTTAGTTGTTTCCATTTTTTGACTGTTGTGAATAATGCTGCTGTAAACATTTATGTGCAGTTTTTTATTGTTTAGACAGTTGTTTATTTCTCTTGGGTATATGCCTGGGAATGGAATTGCTGGGTCATATGGTATCTCTATATGTAATCATTTCCCCAGCTATACTGTCTTACGTTCTGCCAGCAAAATATAAGGGTTGGATTCCTTAGTATTAAGGTAAAATTTGAACCCCATAACTGCCAACCATAGCACCAATTTTCTTGAGGTGTCCAGAGCAAATTTCCTTTTTTTGGGTGACACGTTCGATCTGATCTTTTGAGTGCTCTCTAATACCGATGGCTTCTACCAGGTTTCATAGTCCTGTCATGTAGTTTTAGATCCTCTTACCAACTTTCTTATGAATGTACTTAAAGTTTGCTGGATGCGGTGGCTCACGCCTATAATCCCAGCACTTTGAGAGGCTGAGATGAGAGGATTGCCTGAGCCCATGAGTTTGAGACCAGCCTGGGCAACTTGGTGAGATCTCATCTCTACAGTAAATCAAGAAAAATAAGCCAGGTATGGTGGCATGTGTCTGTAGTTCCAGCTACTCAGAAGGCTGGGGCAGAAGGATCACTTGAACCCAGCTCGTCGAGGCTACGGTGGCTGTGAGCAGGCCACTGCACTCCAGCCTGGGTGACAGAGAGATTCCAACTAAAAAAAAAAAAAAAAAAAAGTTGGTCTATATTTCCTCTCCCTTTTTTAAGAAAACTAGTTGCCTTTTACTTACTTATGGGTAATTTGTGATCAAAGTTAGTTGATTGTTTGCTCAGTTTCCAGTTTTTCTTTCTCTGTTAGCTGGTAAGACCCCTTAACCCAGTAGCCCTCAAATCTGACTACACATTGATATCTCTCAAGTCTCTTAAAAACAAATCCAGATTGCACCCCCAGAAATTCTGAATTATTTCATCTGGACTGAAGCCCAGTAATCCAGATGTGCATCCTGGGTGGAGAATCAGTACAGCCTGTAGTGGCCAGAGGGTGGTTCCAGAGTGGTCTTCAAGGGCCCACATTGCTCATGTTCCTGCCATCCGTGCATGGATAACTGCTTTTCAAAATTACTGTGACAGAGTCACAGTCTTTGCTAATATATTTGCACAGGGTGCCATCTTTAAGTATGCAGTGTTTCTTTTCCTGATTTCCACGGAGATCTTCTCTCCCTCCTCCCCATGTGCTCCGCAGACACTGACTATGGCTATGTTTGCCTCCCTGTCTGGCCACAATCCGTGTCTGCATGGGCTTGGCAAGCTCCGGCCATTTTAGGGGATTATAAACACCTTTAGGCAAGAGTGGTGTTCTGAAACAGATTTCTCATTAGTGTAATGTCATCACTTGAAAAATAACTTCAGATACCTCCCTTCTCCTAGTGATAGGAGCTTTTAATAGTGATAATAGTAGTTCATATATCCTGAGCATTTGGCATGTTCTGGGTACTGTGAAAAGAGCTTTCTGTTTATCTCATAATTTTCTGAACAGGTCCCAGTAAGTATGGTTGAGCAGAAGCTTAAAGAGATGAAGTAATTTACACAAAATCCCACTCACCCTACTAGTTAGGTAGTGAAGCCAGGATTCAAACTCTGGTGTTTCTTTTGATTTTTGAACCTTGAGACTATTACCTATTGATAAATGCAGTTGTAAAGATACCAAAAGGATAAACAGTGGTATCCTCCTTCTGCTCCTAGCCAGTGTTGTGTATCTCTCCAGAAATATTCTTTAGCAGATGCATATACACTGTAAAAAATTTTCTTTTCCTCCCTCCCTCACAACTGCTATTTATTTATTTATTTATTTTATTATTATTATTATTGGTTGTTTTTTTCTTTTTTTTTGAGTTGGAGTCTCACTCTTGCCCATACTGGAGTGCAGTGGCTGCTCCCGACCACTGCAGCCTCGACCTGCTGGGCTCTGGCGATCCTTCGGCCTCAGCCTTCCAAGCAGCTGGAATTACAGGTGCACGCTACCATGCCCGGCTAATTTTTTGATTTATTGTAGAGATGAGGTCTCACCAAGTTGCCCAGGCGGGTCTCGAACTTGCGGGCTCAGGTGGATCTCGAACCTGCGGGCTCAGGCAGTCCACTCACCTCGGCCTCCCAGAGTGCGGGATTACAGGCTGAGCCACCGAGCCCGGCTTCACAACTGCTATTTATTATAGACATGATTCTGCATCTAACTAAGAGGTTTTTTCTTATCAGTGTATTTACAGATGTCTCTTTTTTTAAACAGATGAATAGTGTTTTATTATATCCTCTGTTGGTAGACACTGATGCTTCACTTGATATTACAAACAATGCTGCAGTCAGTAAGCTAGCACTTATTATCATTTTGCATATGCTTTAGTACAGGGTTTATCAATCTCAGCACTGTTGACATTTGGGGCCGGCTGATTCTTTGCTTCCTCAGGAAGGAAGCTCAGAACTGGTTGGTTCTTATGTTTTCTCTGGACCATTTGGGCTCTGAGGGAACTTTGGCCCAGATGATTCTGGGTGGATTTGGCTGGAACACAGCTGTGGAAGTGGAGAGAATGAATGGTTTCCTTGCCTTGCACGCTTAAAGAGTCATGGTTATATTTACTTGAGGCAAAGTGATACCCTTTCCTAAATGAGCCATTATCTAGAAATTGTAGTTTAGTTCTGTCTGATGTGAGCAATTTTCTGATAATTTCCAGGCATCAAAATCTGTGTTAATGGGGCTTTAAGATACCAGTTACCTCTGGCTTTAATGATTTTTCTGCTAATCCAGCAAGATGTTTGGAAACTTATTTGATAACCACAGTTAACCAACAGTTGCTGTTTCCTCTACTTCTAAGAATTCATATGAGTTTTCCTTAATGTTGGCCAAATAACTTGTTAAATTAGTTTAGTATTCTCTGTTTTGGAGGCTGCACTTATAAACAGGAACTCAAGGGGCGGGGCAGGACAGCAGGGGAGAGTTCACTACCTCTAAGCAGAGGAAAAATCAGCTGGTTCATGGTTGGCAAACTTTCTGTAAAGGGTCACATAGTGCATATTTTAGGCTTTTTAGGTCATAGTCTCAGTCACATATTCTCTTTAAAGATGTAAACACCATTCCTAGCTTGTGAGCCTTCGAAACACAAGCCATTGCAATTTGGCCTGTGAGCTTTGGTTGGCCAACCCCTGAACTAGATGAAGAAATTGGTTTATTTCTACATGTGTTTAATGTTTTGGGGATGTGAACCTAGAATAACCTTGGGAATTCTCAGTTGATTGTGATCCACAAAAGAGTGATTTAAACTGGCTTGGGTGACCCTAGTGTCCGTGGATCTCAGGGTAACCCTGGCCAGTGGGGCAGAGGGCTTGTACTGCCTCTTTGCTATGTGAATGTTGGCCAAGGGGAGCAAGGAGACAGGATGGAAGAGGGGCAGATACGCTGCCTAAAACAAGCCTACGGAATACAGTATCTCAGATCCTGAACCACTTCTGGAACACAGCAAGCTGGCATGTGTGGCAGTTTGGCCAGTTTGTAAAAATGAAGGAGTAGGTCTGTACCTTAGATTCTGAGAAGAACACCAAATTCTGATACATGAATCTATATCATTGTGGTTTTTCTCTAATCACCAGAAGTCCTATAGAGCAGACCTGCTCCTTCATTTTTATAAACTGGGCAAACTGTCACACATGCCAGCTTGCTATGTTCTAGAAGAAACATAGCAAGAAAACTTTGAAGAAAGTTTTGGTTTATTGGGAGCTAGGAAGAAGTAATGACTACAGATCAGGGACTCGGAGGCAGATGCACCTGTCCTGGTTCCCACACTCTGTGACGCTCGGTAACTAACTTCATCTTCTCATCCTCAATGTCCTCACTTGTCAATGGCAATGGTAATAATAACTCCACCTTAGAGTTGTGAGACTTGAGAATAGTGTATGTAAAATCTCATTAGCTCAACACCTGTCATGTTATAAGCAGTCAGTAAATGTTAGCAATAACAATGACAATAAAGTGGAAGAAAATGGAAGTGGGAAATCAGGAGTAGGAACTGGCATTTGTGACTCATTGCCGTTGGAGAGCATGTTCTTGTTAAGCACTTAGTCACCAGATATGTCTGAAGGTACAGTAACTGTCCAGAGGAACTGGGTCTGTCTCCCTGTCTCAGGTTCCTGATTTCTAGAATGGAAATCATGCATGTTAGCAGGTTGCAGGATAACCAAATGAGGCAATGTGTAGAGGGCCTTGAGTTCTTGAAAGCATTAGACAGAATTTAAGATGAAGTCAGTACCTGTTTATTTGTTCAGTGTCTTGAACTTCTAGAGGAATTGAAATAGCCAGAAGGTGATTGGTGTGAAGCCAGAATGTTTTGCCAGAGAGATTTGACAGGATGTTCCCAAGTTCAAGGTTTGCATGGGTGACTTATGATTCGGAATGAGTGGTATAAAATTGGAATACTCTTGTGAGATATTTGAAACAGTGAAATTTAGAAACAAGTGCCCAGTGGGGAGGGAGGCTGAAGAGGTTGAGTCTTTATATAGAAAATGTGAAAAGATCTTACAAAATTAAAAATGTATATTTTCTTTCCCCTGCAATTCCATTTCTAGGAATTTATCCTGAAAATATATTGCCATGTTGATACTAAGTTATGTGTGCACCTGGTTATTCATTACAATATTATATATAATAGAAAAATTGAACTGTCAGTGTCTAGTTTTAGGAGACTGAATAAAATCTGGGCACATTCTTCCAGTTGAAAACTATGTACCTGCACAGAATAAGGGAACGTTATTTATACACTGATGAAACACTCTTAAAAGATACAAGAAGGAACCTCTAAAAACTGAAAATTATTTATAAAAAATTGTGTATGTTTAAACTTCAGTCACCTTCAAAATACTGTCTGTTTGATTCAGTATGCCTCCCAAGATGCTTTTTCCACTGCTCAAAACAATTTTTGCACTCATCAGTTTTGATGCCATTGAGTACTTCTGGCATTTTTGTTTCATCTCTTCCACATCGGCAAAATGTTTGTTTCCCTTTGAGGACTTATTTCATCAGGGGAAACAGAAAAAAGTCGCTCAGGGAGAGTGAGGTACAGGAGTCATGCCGTTTTTGGTCAAAAATTGCTGAACACTCACTGCAGTGTGGCCAGGTGTGCTTGTAAATCAGTCATCATGAAATGGGCAAATGCGTTGACAGAAACTTCACAAAAAATTCACTGAAGCCGAGTGTAGCTGTTCACAACAGTGCTAGCTGGTACACTGATGCCGATGGGTTCCTAGAACACTTACCTAGCAGGGGAAACCTGTACTACGTGGGGCCCACCCTCCAAATGATAATTCTGGAGTGACCAGAATTTTTTTGGAGTCCCCCTTGCATATTTTCTATTCAGAAAGTTTGAGTGACCACAGATCATATCATTGGGGTTGAAAATTGTATGAAACATCTGTGTGTTTTACTCTCACATCTGTGTCTGTCACCTGTTGCTGTGGCTGGTCCTTTTAACCTTGATGACTTGAGAAGCTGGCGCTGACTACTGGCTCACCCTAGAACAACTTCCCTGCCCCCAGCATATTGACATTTCTCTTCTGGATTTATGTGCCTGACGGTGTTTCTGTTTCCACCCCCAGCTTTGGCAGCATGTAAGCGACTGTTTGCCAAGAACCCAGGTCACCGCTGTGAAAGGGGGCCTTAGGGAGAAGAATATCCAGAGGAGACCAATGCCAGATGCGTCTGAAATTACACTCACCGCTTGCAGCATGAGACATTTTGTGCCAGCATTTCTCTTCTACTGGCAAAGACTGAAGCTCTCCAGGTAGGAGGGTCCTGGGAGCCACAAGTGCCAGGAACCTTGCTGGAGGAGAATGAGGCCGGATATGGACTCTCTAAAGTGAACTCAATTTCCAGCTTATGAAGGAATTTTAAGTAAAGCAGTTATTTAATTTGCTCATATTGAAGTTCCAAAACCTTCTGTGTGAAGTGCCAGCAGTCACTCTTCTCCTCCGGGCGTTATCAGGATTTTCCTGGCACCAAATAGAACTCTTCTTGGTACTTTTGGCAGTAAGGCAGTGACAGATCTGCAGGACAGATTATCTACTAAATGCTCTTGGGCAAGACACAAAGGCAAAACCTGTGGAAGCAGCATCAGGACAGCAGAGCAAAGACCCCTTCCTCGCTTCTCACTTGCGCAGAAACTCAGCCTGGACTTGGATGCTTTTACCGAAGTTCTGTCCTGCCTTGTTCACCTCCAAAGTCCATTTGCTTTGGGGAGACCTGGCATTTTCTGCTGCCTCCTGTGGCTCCTCTCTCCTGTCATTCTCCCCAACCTTCTGCTCAGGCAGTTGAAGGATGTAAACTGTGGCATGGGGTGTACTGTTCTCCGGGGACTTGCTTCCTTTCCCAGGCTGGTGCAGTTGGAAAGGACCATCTGAAGCCTGCAGTTTATTCTGGGGAGGAGGGTGCCGGCTTGGCCTGGATCCTCCACCATGTTCCTGTTGCTGCCTTTTGACAGCCTGATTGTTAACCTTCTGGGCATCTCCCTGACTGTCCTCTTCACCCTCCTTCTCGTTTTCATCATAGTCCCAGCCATTTTTGGAGTCTCCTTTGGCATCCGAAAGCTCTACATGAAAACTTTGTTAAAAATTTTTGCGGTGAGTTGTGCTGTTACAAAAGGTTGCTCTGCCAAGGAGGGAAGAAATGTTTTTAGCAAAAAGAGTTATTCTTATCGGGCTGATTGTTATCTATATTGAATAGACAGAAAGTTGGGAGAAGAGAAAGTGGCATTTTGAGTAAAAAGAGTAAGTAAATGTGTACTTTTGAAAGCCTTTATGGTCTTTCTTATTGATCTAAGGTACTTGTATGATTGATTCATGCTCAGCATAGGATCTGTTCCATGACTCCACATCTTGCCTGTTTATTTAAAAAAGAGAGGACCTTAGAGTTACACAATCATTGCCAGTCTCTACCTCTTCTCACATAACAGATGCTGAAGCTCAAAGCTGCTGCCGACATACTCCCTCACTGATAAGCATGGGAGAGCCTTTTCTCTCTTTCAAGCATTTATCCTAAGTAGATTCTTGCATTTCAGACAAACAGAATGAAGAGAAAAACGTATTTGAATTGTGTTGTTTTCTTAGAGATGGAAGAGAAAGGTAATGCATTTCTGAACATATGTCAGAAGTTACCTGGCCATTGAGTTATACTGTTGAACAGAACTGGTCACATTTTAAAGGAAATGGGGGAAAGTGATGTTTCCTGGAAGTTTGGGGGAAAGTGATGTTTCCTGGAAGTTGATCCCTACCACAGGGCTTTAAATGTCCCTCCAAAGGTTTGGTAATTTAATTACAGTGTCTGTTTTGGTAGCCACCAAATCTTTAGGAATTCACGTATAATTTGAGAGGTGCGCTTAGTAAAATATTTAATACAGCATTATTTGTTCATATAGTATCTTGTGGTTTTCAGAGTAATTTTCATTTTTCTTTGGTTCTTTATAATTCTGTGGTAGACAGGATAAGTATTTGCATTTTATCCATGAAGAAAGAGACTCAGAAAGATTAAGAGAGCTATATTAGATGTTACAGTGACAAATATTTTTATGTATGTCATTGAATCTTGGGTTTTATCTTTTTTGTTCTTTAGTATTCCTATAAGAATATGATTTTTTTCACTTAAAAAATTGTGGCATTGACAACATAAACTAATCATTTTAAAGTGAATAATTCAGTGGATTTACAATATTCACAGTGTTGTACAACCACAACCTCTCTCCAGTTCCACATTTTTTATCACTCCAAAAGGAAACCCAATACTCATTAAGCATTTGCTGCTCATTTTTCTCTCCCCCAGCCCCTGGCAACTGCCAGTCTGCATTCTGTCTCTGGTTTTACCTGTTCTGGATATTTTGTGTTAATGCAATCATATATTGTGTATCCTTTTGTGTCTGGCTTCTTTCACTTAGCATAACATTTTCAAGCTTCATCTACGTCATAGCATGTATCAGTACCTTTGTGTGTGTGGGAGGCTGGATTAGATTTCACTGTGTGTAATCCAAGTACATACCATGATTTACTTATCCATTCATCCATTGATGGACATTGATGGGCTGTTTCCACCTTCTCTGGCTGTTGTGAATAGTGCTGCAGTGGACCTGTCTTGTACATATATTTGTTTTAGTACGTATTTTCAAGAATATGATTGTTGAGCACTACTTTAGGATAGTAAGGTTATCTGTATTCTTGCTTCTAAGAGAGCAGTCTGGAGAGTGGCAGCATGAGTGCCACCTAACCCCCATAAGCTGGTTAGAAATCGAGATCATATGCCTACTCCAGACCTATGAATTAGGCTCTGCATTTTAACAAAGATACAGGTGATTCAGCTATACACTAAAATTTGAGAAGTGGTGATCTAGTCGGCTTTTAGCTTGCTATTTTACTAATATATCATTCATTTAAATTAATCAGGAAATGTAATTTTCACATATTTCAGTCCAAGAAAATCTTGAGCAGCACACAGGATCCCTGTGGACAATGCAACTTATGCCTAGGCAACAGAGTGAGGCTCCAACTCAAAAAAAAAAGAAAAGAAACTAGATTTGCACCTCTTCTTTCCTAGAGGTGTGTGCCAGGGCTGAAAGGGTTGTGAGTGCCTGTCCTGTTAGGCTTTATGGATAATTACAGTCTGTCTGTAAGCTGGAGTTAAGGGGTGGGCCAGAGAGGAAGGGCCTATTCCAGCAAGGGCCTAGGGAGTTTTGGAGGGGTATTTTCTTTTGGTATTATGCTCTCTGCATATAAGGACCTTCAGTGATTCAGCAATTACAGGACCTGTACTGAGTTAGGTCTTCCAGGAAAGAGAATAGAAAAGGCACTGATTTGCCGGTATCCTCTCCATATTCCTCCCCTTGGCAGACATACAAATATTTTCTCCAGTTTCCTTTATACAGGAAACTAATCACGGGAAACTAGCCATTAAGTCACACCTTACTTTGCCAAAAATATATGGACTTCATGATATCCAGTTTTAATCATCTTTAGTAAAATATGAAAATGGCTGACATAATACCAAAAGAAAATGTACACACAATATTAAATGTATACATTATTAACATAACCACAAAACATGAATGTGTATTGCCAAAGACTAAAAGGAAATAAGCAAAAAAAAAAAATTAAAAAATTCAAAGGTGCTATAAATTGTGGTACACAGGTAAATGATTACAATTCTCTAATATCTGTCTGGTTAACAACTGCCATGTAACAAACTAGCCCAAAATTTAGTGGCTTAAACACCACCACCATTTATTTCACTCCCAAAAATGAAGGTTGCACAGATGTGGCAACAGTGTAGGGCTGGAAGGTTCATTCACTCCTGTGGGGGGCACGTGATGGTGGTGGTCAAGGCCTTATTGGGCTGTGAGCTGGATCACCTGCACATGGCCTCCTCACCACACACAGTGGCTGAATTCCAGGAGCAAGCAGCCCAAGAGAGCAAGCCAGACAGAAGTGACACTGCCTTTTCTAGCCTAATCTCACACATGACAAAGCATCATGCCCACCACATCCTCTGTGTTCTTAAGAATCACTAAGGCAGTTCCCCACTCAAGAAAAGAGGGTTAGACTCCACCTTCTGATAGTGTACATCAGAATCTACTGGGAAATATTTAAAACGTGCCCACCCAGACTGTCTATATCAAATTCTGGTGCCCCCAAAAATAGTATTTTAAATACTTTAAAAATATTATTTAGTACTTAAGTACTAAATAGCATCTTAAAAACATTTCTCTGGGTGACTAGGCTATATAGTCAAAAGGGAGAATCATAAAATTAAGATGATCTTTGAGCTTTCTTTCAGCCCTAAAATTATGTATTATCATCCCAATCAAAGGAGTAAAGAGGCTAAAAAGAGAAAAACAAAGGTCTTTCCTTGCTTTAGGAGAGATCCCCAAAATTTATATGCTAAAACCTAACCTCCAAGGTGATAGTCTTTGGAGATAAGGCCTTTGGGGGGGTAATAGGGTCATGGAGGTGTATCCCTCATGAACAGGACAAGTGCTCTTATAAAAGGGACAGCAAAGAGCTCCCTCATCCCTCTGCCACCTAAGAGAGAAGATGGGTATCTATGAACCAGGAAGCAGGCCCTTACACACTGAATCTGCCAGCACCTTGCATCTTGTACTTCTCAGTTTCCAAAACTGTGAGAAATAAATGGTTTTTATAAGCCCCAAAGTCCATGGTAGTTTGTTATAGCAGCAAAGAGTAAGACACTCGTCTATTAAAAAAAATACACAAAAACACCCACAAGTATGGGCAGATATATACATAGACACACACTTTCCAAAGTCTGAAGTCAGTTTGGTCAAAACCAGCTTGTACTTAATCTGACCACTGTAAAGGCAGCATTCAGTTCTTACTGTCCATGCAGATATACTCAGAGCAGTAACAGGAAGCGAAAAGCCAAATACCCCTCCAAAACTCCCTAGGCCCTTGCTGGAATAGGCCCTTCCTCTCTGGCCCACTCCTTAACTCCAGCTTACAGACAGACTGTAATTATCCATAAAGCCTAACAGGACAGGAACTCACAACCCTTTCAGCCCTGGCACACACCTCTAGGAAAGAACAAATCCTGTAAGATTTGTTCAGTTCAGTCTGTTTCCTTAATGTTTGTGTTTCATTTGAACCCTGTACACAGTGGTGATGGTATTAGGAGTGAGATTCCTACAAGTGGACTCTCAACTGAATTGAGAATGACTTGGAAAAAGGGGAGAGAAGAAAGCCTGGATAGAAAGGAGAAAGTTGAAAATGAGTGATGTGCAAGGAATTGATCAGGTCATGTTGGAGAGGATAGGACAGCTGTAATCTGACCAGTATTAAACTCCAAAGCAGAATTTATTGGTGGAGAGTCAAAGAAACCTGGGGCAGGTAGGAGAGTCTAGTGGTGGCAAGATGGTCATTTGTTTTGGGGTCAGGCATTCCTTGAATACCAGGGATCTCCTTATCAGCTCTGAAACTTGTCCCAAGTCGTTGAACTTTTCAGTCTGTTTGTTCATCTGGAGAGTGGGAGTAGTAGCACTTATTTAATTTGTTGTAGTGAAAGAGGTAATGTTAATCATGCATGTCTCCCCTACTCTGGAAGGAAGTATGATTTTAACATAACCTTGAGTAGGCTAAAGGACAAACTGAAGGAGATGGGAATGTTGGCGGGGGAAGGTGATAGGAAGTAGTTTCAGATTTTATCATTTCAGGTCAATTTTTCATAAGGAGATGTTGATGAATAGAAATGTTGGGAACTGATGAATTAAAGGCAGCCCTTATTGACTGCCTACTAAGTGTACTCTCTCAGGCTATGCTGGAATGCACATTTGGGTAAGTTCTGACTCCTGCCTCTTATGGTACTTGTAGTCTAGTAGGAAAGACAAATGTATGCATATGTAACTAATTCACAGTGGGGTGTCAGTTGAAATACACATTAATCTGGTTGCAGGTAGGTAACTTTTCATGTAAGATTTGACATTAGAACTGGATCCTAAAAGGGAAAAAGATAGAGCATTCTAGAAGTGCAGTGGCTAAAGATGAAGAAATAGAGCCTTGTTTTGAGACAGTACATAGTTCTGTAGAGTAAAAACATTGGGTTCATGTAGGGAATGAGGTAGACTGTAATACTGAATGTTTCTTTAGGCATTGAGAAGTCACTGAAGGGTTTTGAGCAAGCCGGAAGCACAGACTCTGGCAACATGTGTCCAGATGCATGGAGTAAGAAGAAGGAAAGCAATTTGATCGAAAATAAGGGTGTGCAGAAGAAAGTGATATGAAACAGCAGGCAGGTTGGGGAGAGTGCCTTCTTGGGAGGATGGCAGGGTTTGATGGTAATGGGTGCCTGAAAGCTTGGACGACTGGAGAGTGTGAGCCCAGCACCCAAATTGAGAGGGCTGCAGAGGGAATGGCACCAGCTTGCCTGGAGGAGGTATGCTGCCTAAATTCTCAGCATGTTCAGTGGCACGGACTGGATGGGCCTGGTCACTGGGATGTGAGGCTGGCACTTTGCTGAAGTAAGAATAAAGATGTGAATTTGGCAGTACTACCTAGAGATTATAATTGAAGCGAGGAGAGGAGAGCACATTGCTAAAGGGTGGAGCCTTTGCATGGGAAATGGAAGGTGATGGATGAGCGGAGCCAAGTCTTCAAGGGTCTAGCTCTTTGGTTGCATCTGGTTAGTACATGGAAAAATATAGTGGAGGCCAACGGACAAGGAGGAGGGGCAGGTTTTTGCTGAAATTGGTTTTGCCAACCCTGGTAGACCTTAACATGTGGCTAGTTCCAAGTTGTAGTGTTCAGTAGGAGGAAGAACCGGCAAGAGTGTACCATGGAATCCTCCATGTTTCTTCTGCCTTGGCTCTCTGTTCACTTCAGTGTTACCCAAAGTGCAGTGTCATAATGCCCTGAAATTGTCTCTTTCTGGGAAATTCTGAAAAGGAATTAAGTAAGTTATCCTAAATTTATAGTAAATGGCCTCTCGGATCAAGGGAAGAGAGAACTTTTATAGTGAAACAAGCTGTGAATCTAGGATTCTTAATTTTATTCTAGGTATCTGAAAACTATTCTTTTTAAGAGACAGGATCTTGCTATGTTACCTAGATTGAACTTGAACTCATGGACTCAGGTGAGCCTCCTGCCCCATCCTCCTGAGTAGCTGAGACTACAAGTGCACCTGACCGAAAACTATACTTTTTTTTTAATAGAAAACCTAGGTTTATTTGTTAAGCTATTACAAATGCGAAACAATTACCATTTGAAGTACTTTGAGGACTTCATCCCAGATTCACTTGTTCTGCTACAGAAACTAACCTAAGAGGTTGGAAATTAAAAGATATAACCTAAGAGGTTATAACAGAGCAGAATGATGAAATGTGAAAGAAGCAAAAGCTAGTCAG